>NC_080086.1:12520000-12657500 GCF_950005125.1 Chionomys nivalis
CTGGTCTCAAACTCATGATCCTTCTACCTCAGCCTCCTGAGTACTAGGATTGTGGGCATGGCTACTATGCTAGGTTCTTTAAATTTTATATTTAATAAAATAATAGATGGCAAAAAGAGATTTTCAGCTACCCAGGAAAATGAAACGTCTCAACTTTACATTTGGAAAGGAAGGATGAAAACAATCTTTCACTAATATTTTTCAAAATATTCAAAGTTTTCAAAAAACTTAACAGAGTGAGTGATCACTGCAGGGTTGTTTGAAATAAACACAAAATTTCTTTCATTATTTCAAATTATCATCTATTTTTTTGCTTGATAAAATAATCTTGAATGTTGAGTGTTAACTTCCCAACAACTGACAGTTTCTTGTTTTCAGCAAATATTTTGAACAGATACCCATGAAGCCTGGCAAGAAACCCTGAAGCAGAGTAAAAGCAAACATGTGGTCAAGACTTTGCTCTGAGACTCAAAGTCACTGGTCAAATCTTTCACTGGATACTCTGTGCTATATTGATTATTCTTGGGGTCGAGGCTGACTTGTCTGATACTATAGCCTACAACGCAAGCTGTCATCAAACTCACTGTGTAGGCAAAGCTGGCTTCCACCTCCCAAATGATAAGATTGTGGATGCGAGTCCCCCAGGCATGAGTTAGGCTATTGTTGATATTAACTATGGCTTAGGTTATTGTTGATGTTAACTGTTTGCTGGCTAGGCTCCTGGAACACAGGATATAATCTGAATAATCATTAGAGATAAACCAGCAACTGTCCTGCATCCAAGAGAGCACAACCCAGCCTTACAGTCTACATCCTTAGTTTGTAATGAGGGCCTAAGCTGTGCCAGGCACTATGGAGAGCATGGAGGAAAGCACACATGTTTCCAACACTGCAGCACGTGACTGAAAGACGTGGGAGCTGAGCTACAGACAGTCACCCGAGAGATTAAACCAGGAGGGTCTCAAAAGACTCTACCACTAACAGAGGTGCTTGAATTTTATCCCAATAGCAGCAAGAAAGCACGAGACATTTCAATACGTTAGGGTTTTTTTCTTTTTCTTAGTTACCTTTTTTAAAATCAATGGAGAAATAAAGACATTCTAAGACTGGCATCTGGCACCTAAAGCAGTCTATGACTTCCTAGTCCAGTTCTCCAGAACACACTAAAGAATCCTACACACAGACAATGAATAAAAAAAAAGTAAGTGCTAAATATCTTAACACAACCTTAGTTGCAAAATAAAGAAAGCAATAAAAGAAGTCAAGTAGCTGGAAAACTGGCACTCAGAGGGACCTGAATGGTGACTGGGGTGTGATTTGGATCCTACACTAAGTGTGGCTTTCCATCAAGAGGACAGGAGAGGTCTCATGAGCTGGGGTATCAGGGAGGACAAGCTTCCCTGTTTCCTCCAGCCACTCCAGCCTGGAATCCTGACTGGCATTTTCTAGGATGATATCTAAGATCTGTGTCTTTCTAAGTATTTGTTTGTTATTAGACATTGAGAAGATATCCAAGTATTTTTTTAGTTATTTATTTTGTATTAGTATTTTGCCTGCATGTATGTGTGAAGGTGTCAGATGTTGTGGCGATTTCTCAGAAAATTAGGAAACAACCTTCCTCAAGACCCAGTTATATCGCTTTTGGGTATATATTCAAAGAATGTTCAATTGTACTACAAGGGCATGTGCTCAGCTATGTTCGTCATAGCATTGTTTGTCATAGCCAGAACCTGGAAACAATCTAAATGCCCCTCAACCAAAGAATGAATAAGGAAAATATGGTACATTTACACAATGGAGTACTGCACAGCAGAAAGAAACAACGACATCTTGAAATTTGCAGAAAAATGGATGGATCTATAAAACATTATTTGTGTGAGGTAACCCAGACCCAGAAAGACAATTATCATATGTATTCACTCATACGTGGTTTTTAAATATAAAGCAAAGAAACCAGCCTACAAACCACAATTCCAGAGAACTTAGACAACAATGAAGACACTAAGAGAGACTTACATAGATCTAATCTACATGGGAAGTAGAAAAAGACAAGATCTCCTGAGTAAATTGGGGGCATGGAGACCTTGGGGGAGGGTTGAAGGGGGACGGGAGAGGCAAGGAGGGGAGAGAGAAAAATGTAGAGTTCAATAAAAATCAATAAAAAAGAAAAACAGTGTTAGCTGTTATGTGGGTATTGGGAATTGAACCTGGGTCTCCTGGAAGAGTAGACAATGCTCTTAACCACTGAGCCATCTCTTTAGCCCCCAGAAGACATCCAAGTATTAACATGTCTATTAGTCATAAAATCCCAAGGGTTCATCAAAAGAGATGAGAACATCTTTTGTTAAAAGCTTAATGGTGTTGCACAAATACATGAACACACCCTCAGAGAGAGAGAGAGAGAGAGAGAGAGAGAGAGAGAGAGAGAGAGAGATGCATACACACATATATTCAGAGTTCATCATTTGATATTGGAAAGCCAGTGGTGTGCTCTTCCATGGGGAGAAGTATTTCTCTCACAATTAATGAGAAAAGGGGATCATGGTTTTGAAAGAAAAAAAAAGGAGATGTATGTGGGAGGTTTTGGAGAGAGAAAATGGAAACTGGAAGTGGTGATTACATAATCTTTAAAAATGAAATATAGTTACTTTTAAGTTGCAGGATGGTGGCTTGGGAGATGACTCAGTAAATAAAGTACTTTCCATGTCAACATGATGAACAGAAGTTCAATGCTCAGAACCTACATAAAAACTGGACAAAATTGGAGCTGTCAATAATCTCATCATTTATAAGACTAAGTAGGGAATTCTCACAGAGAAGAATCAGAATGATCAAGCTCCAGGCTGACAATTTCCAGAGACATTGTCTCATTCAATAAAGTGGAGATTAATAGAACAGTCACCCAACATCTTCTTCCAGCCTTTATATATACACATTTAAACATACATAGAGTGCAAACACAGATACAAACATGCTCATACAATATTAAAAACAACTGTTAAGGTTATTTTTCTAGCTCCATCCATTTGCTGGCAAAATTAAAGATGTCATTATTTTTTTCTGCTGTGTAGTACTCCATTGTGTAAATGAACCACATTTTCCTTATCTATTCTTCAGTCGAGGGGCATTTAGGTTGTTTCCAGGTACTGGAAACAATGCTGCTATGAACATAGTTGAGCACATGTCCTTGTGGCACAATTGAGCATCCTTTGGACATATACCCAAAAGTGGTATTACTGGGTCTTGAGGAAAGTTGTTTCCTAATTTTCTGAGAAATCACCACACTGACATCCAAAGGGGCTGTATCAGCTTGCATTCCCACCAATAGTGCATGGATGTTTCCTTTACCCCACAACCACTTCAGCATAAATTGTCATCAGTGTTTTTGAACTTGGCCATTTATATAGGTGTAAGATGGATTCTCAGAGTTGTTCTGACTTGAATTTCTCTGATGACTAATAATGTTGAACATTTCCTTAAGTGTCTTTCAGCCATTATAAATTTCTCTGTTGAGAGTTCTCTGTTTAGGTCTGTACTCCATTTCTTATGGGATTATTTGTTCTTTCAATGACCAATTTCTTGAGTTCTTTGTATATTTTGAAGATCAGACCTCTACCTGATGTGGAATTAGTGAAGATTTTTTCCCATTCTGTAGGCTGTCGTTTTGTCCTGTTGACTGTGTCCTTTACTTTAAAGAAGCTTTTCAGTTTCAGGAGGTCCCATTTATTCTTTCTCTCAGTGTCTGTGATGCTGGGCTTATATTTAGGAAGTGGTCTCCTGTGACAATGTGTTCAAGTGTACTTCCGACTTTCTCATCTATAAGGTTCAGTGTGGCTGGCTTTATGTTGAGATCTTTGATCCATTTGGACTTGAGTTTTGTGCATGATGACAGATATGGTCTATTTTCATCCTTCTACATGTTGATATCTAGTTATGTCAGCACTATTTGTTGAATATGCTTTCTTTTTTCCATTTCATATTTTTTGCTTCTTTGTCAAAAATCAGGTGTTCGAAGGTGTGTGGATTAATATCCGGGTCTTCAATTTGGTTCCATTGGTCCTTCTGTCTGTTTTTTACACAAATACCAGGCAGTTTTAGTACTGTAGCTCTGTAGTAGAGTTGGATGAGTCTTAAGAGTAGCATGGATTAAAGCATCACCTTTGGGAAGAATGACGCCACCATATTATTTCAATTGAATGTCTTTGCTAGAAGATTTATTCAGTGTAAGTGTAAATACAAGGCTGTGTATAGTTTACATTTTCATTTTCCTTCCGATAAAAGTTTGCTAGGTGTTGAAATATAATTGCTTACATACCAAAGACAGATGGTCACTGACTTGACACATAGTACGACAGATAGACAGTTCCTAGGACATTTGTCAGTGTAAGGGGTTAACAGAGGACAAGAGAGAAGATAGAAAACAAAGGTTTAACATCAAAATGAAGCCAAATATTCTCCTCCATGCCTGGAAGGAATAAAAGAGGAGTTATGTATGAAAATCAGCTCTCATAAAGTCAGTAGGAGGACAGTGCTGTGATTAGATACAGACAGGAAACCCCAGCTTCTCCCTCTTGAGTTCTGGTATTATAGCTATGCACCGCCACATCTGACCAGATTGTTAAGATCTTGATGAGCAAAGCAACTGGAACAATGGGAGGACAGTGTGACATACGATATAAGAGAAGAAATGTCAAGGTGGAAGGAACGAAGTCAGTCCTTCCAGTCTTGCAGGCCATGCTGAAGAGATTTATTCTTTTTATAAGAGCAAAGCTGTTGAAGCAAGAAAATGACATGATTCATTTGCCTTTTTACAAGATTTCTCTGGAATCTTCACATACATGGCATTGACAGAAACCAAGGAAGCTTTGGAAAAATAGGAGACTCTTGCAGGGAACTACAAGAATGATATGAAGGTAACTTGGTCTAGCTAGAGACATTGTGGTGATTGTTGGGAGCATAGCAGGAAGGTCCTTGTGCCCATAAATTTCCAGAGATACTAGAAATATTCAGCCTACAGAATCGGTTGTCTTTCCAGTGGGAAAAATGAAAAACCTGTTCTTCAGTCCAGAAAGCTGAGAACTAGAAGTGGATAAACGTCTTAGTGATCTCTGTTATCTGATGGAAAGGTCATATCAAGCCCTTAAACAAGTGTATGTAGCATATCTCTAGGTCCATCTTCTTGGAAAAAATGAAATGCACCCTGAATTGAGTTTCAATGTTATTACACCTTTTTTTTTTTTTGAAATGGGAATCATACACACCGGGAAACTTTTTTCAAAATTACACTGAGCTTAAATACATTGGGAAAAAAACATCTGTTATTAGACTCCCCAAAATCTGATCCAGGTTGACAAAGTTTTTCATTATTATCTCTTCATGTGGTTCAGGCCATTCTATGACACCTATAGGGAGCCCCTTCAGATGACTGAGATTGAATTAGAGGATTGAAAATGTTAGTATAGAATGACCTGAGGGGAGTAGGCTGGGTTTGGGAAGCCAGTTTGATCAGTAAAGTATGTTTTATGCAAGTTTAAAGAAAGGACTTGGACTCACAGAACCCATGCAAAAACATGTTTTTTTGTTTTGTTTTGTTTTGTTTTTTTGTTGTTTTGTTTTTTTCCAGGGCCAACCACAAACTTATAATCCCAGAACTGGGAAAGGTGAAGACAGGAGGATCCTCAGGAATTTTAGGCTGGATAGACTTGCTGAATTTGTGACCTCCAATTTCTACAAAAGAATTTGTATCAAAAGATTAAGTCAGCAGTAATGAAAGAAAGCACTTGACATTGACCTCTGGTCTCTTTACAGATGCACCCACACACATGAACATATGCCACACACATAAACCCACGTGAAACACATAAGCACAGTCTTTAACTGTTTTTTTTTAAGATGTCAAAGGCTAGTCAGAGAATTGGTGGAATTTTAAAGCAGTACTTTTATCATGAAGTTTTAAACATCTATCAGACATCATTTGGAGAATTTGTATAAGGAGTCAATTGTATATAAACCCAGGTGAGTGACTAACTGAATCCAGCCTCAGCAACAAGTAAAGAATATGGAGGGACAAGGGAGCAAAATAAGAAGAGGGCTGGACTCCAGACTACCTCAGTTAAATCTCAGAGATCTCTTGTACTTTCTGCTAGTACTCAGTAGAGGAGATAAGAGGGGATTAAGAGGTGGACACAACCAAAACTGAGGAAGAGCAGTGTGGAGGGAACACAAGTGGAAGTAGCTTTAAGAGATTTTTGGCCAAGATATGACATATGTTGGGGTAAAGAGAAAAATGATGACTGGAGAGATAGATAGTGGTTAAGAGCACTTGCTGCTCTTGCAGAGGACCTGGGTTTGGTTTCCAGTATCGACGTCAGGGGATTATAACTATCTGTAATGTCAGCTCCAGGAGATCTAATGCCCTTTTCTAACTCCTATGGGTCACATATGAGCATATGCACAGAAGACACACATAAATAAGAATAAATTATTTTTTTGCAAAAACTAGTAGGAAACAGGAAGGCAATAGTTTCTTAGGTAAATTGCTGTGTCCTTTGCTAAGAAAAGTAGTCAAAGAGAAGAAAGAGATATGAAATGCAGATTTGAATTCCACAACTCTGACCACAAAGGCCTTGTCTCTCCTCCTGTCCTTCATGATGTCCAGAATGCTTTACGTTGATTTTTGTATTGACTGGCTTAAGTAAAAGGTAAGAACTACATGGTTCTTTTTTGCCTGTAGTTGTGAGATGAAAATACAAAGTCAAATCTATCAAATGGACAGCCTGATTAAAAGTCATAAAAATGGTCTCCTTGATTGACAGCAAAAGTGAAGGAAAGTGGATAAATTAAAAAAAAATGAAAGCAGCACTTTATGTGAATTTACTGAATAATACACATTGCAATAAATATTTATTTGGTTATTTTATCCAAAAAGAGGTAAATACCATAAATCATTTAGCTATAAGAGTTTGACTTACTGAAATCATTAATGTCATATATTTGGTAAATGAGGATACAGGAATGTGTAGGGCTTGAGTTCTTTCTTATGTTTATTGACAGCATTTGCAGTGAGGGAATCCAGCCATGTGCACAATAGAGAATTTTCAAGATTACCAACAGCAATATTTGGGTAGGGTTTAGGAAGAACTTTTTGTTGGTAGCCTTCCTTCATCAAAAGTCTTTACCATGTGGTCCTCCCAATGTTATCATGCCTGGAACATTTAACGTTAAAATTTCTCTCTAGCCAGTGCTGTCAAATATTTTCCCTAAGTAACTCACATCACTCTATGCTCATGTATTTAGAACTTCTGGGTAGATCAGTACAAGCATAACGACAAATGAGCAAACTAGCTTAATGAAAGTCGTTAAATTACTGTAATATTGTAAGCTTCAGTTTTCTCATCTGTAGAGATAATTATTTCCTCTTCGCACCATCTGGAAAATTTTATATAAAGTCATCCAATATTCTGACTGTCATACAGAAAGCATGCAAAACAGGTTGAATGTGAAAATGTCAGAGAGAGTATGACTAAATTTACCAAACTAGTTCATGTTAATATATGCAGAAGAGAATATGTCACTGAATGAAGAGAAGATTCCAACCATACTTCTCTATCTCCAAGGTAACATTCATGTGTTTCATGCTTGTATTTCTAGATAGGAAGAACATAGTTAAACCCAAGGTCATGATACATAATTTATACTTATTCACTAGCACCTAATATTTCATTGAGAAAACCATATATTTTAATTTATATTGATAAGCTAATTTTATAGTGTCTTTTTTGTCTAAAGTCATTGCATAAACTGACCAGATGGGAATGGAAGATTAAACTGTTTATATGAAGCGACATAATTGACTGGTGGTAGCCTGCTGCATCTCAGAAACCATGTCACTCATATAAAGGTAAAAAACAGCCGGAAGAAGACATCTCACAAAACCCTTGACCATACAGATTCTCTTGGGACTTTGTGATGTTCCTGGGAATGAGTGGCAGACACATTAAGACAATCATAACCACAGTCACTGTGTAAACCACAGGTCAGAGTGCGGGGTGGGGGGTCATATAGATGTCTATCCTTTTGGATACAATTCTGTAAATTCATACATATGGAGGCTTTGTCTTAAAATATACAAGGTCATCTTTAGAATGTGTCATTGGATTTGATTTTTGATTCATGATTTGGAAATTGTTTTCTTCATTTATAGACTAATAAATGATTTTCAGAGAGACTATCTCATAAGGAACTGTGATGCAAGGTTATAGAGAGGACATCACCACTAATGATTGCTTTGCCTATTAAAAATGTTAACTACTGGACGGAAGAGAGGAATCAGTGGATAAAATGCTTGTCGTGCAAGCATGACAACCTAAGTATAAATCCCCAAACTCAGGTAAAAATTAGGAGTGGCAACTCACACCTGCCATCTCAGTTCTGCTGAAGCACAAATATAAAGATCCTTGGGTGTGTTAAACACCCAGCCTAAATGAATTTGTCAGGGACTTTGTCTGAAATATAAGATGAAAAGTGGTCAAGAAAGACAGCTAATGTCTTACCTCTTGCCCGTACACAGATACACATAACCACTTGCACGCGCGCACACACACCTCATGTACTAATTTAACTACTGCTATTTGTACTTCAGATAAACTTATTGACCAAAAAAATCAAAACCTTCTTGTAAATAAATCCTACCTGCCCTTTGGATATTTGATCCTGGGTTGTTGGATCATCTCAATATTCAACAATGGGATTGACCATGGCACAATCAAGAACAAAAAATCTCCACCATCAAACCATAAGAACATTAGAACAGCTAGTACATACATCCTCTTTCATATTAGGTAACACATTTAAACTGATTTTATATTTAACAGTGGAATTCAGATTTTTCTAAATGTGTCAACTATACCACAAACCATGATTTGGGCACAATGTTAAAACCAAAGCAAATAACTTAATACTGACATCATCACACAACTGTAGCTTAGAGAATAGAACTCTATAACTGACGAAGCTTTGTACTATCTGATAAAGCCTCTCTATACTGAATGAGATGGATAGCATGCAGACAGAACCACTTTCAGGAGAAATAAACAAGCCAGTGTTGGCATTTCCCCAAAACTATCTTTGCTACATAGGAAGTGATTAGTTGCATTTATACATTTGACAGTTACTCTAGGCTTGTAGTTTTGATTGTAATCAGCCCATAAACTTCCCAACAACACTGTCATGCTCATTAAAAATAGCGGTATCCTATTTATTAGTGGCAGCAAATTTGTGATTCAAAAAAGGCACTCACTAAAAGGTTGGGAATTTATATTAATAAAAAAATTCAAGAAACATGGAAGAAATATGACTCTTTGAGCCAAAATATTCTATTGCTGTAAGAGTCAGACATTAATAATTCATTTTCCTTCGAATTTGCACTTCTGGGTCTTGGAAAGCCACAGTAGTTTGAAAGGCCTACTAGGGCAGGAAGCCACACTTTAAAGTGAGTTGACCCCTCTATCACACAGTGCGGAAAGCAATCCGTAAAACACTATAAACTTTCTCTTACTCAAAGTTACTTTGAATTCACATGGTTTATAACCTCCAACTTTACAAGAGTCTATATTGAATTAATGAAATGGAAAAGATGGTGGGAAATATCACAAAGGTTTCACTCATGATTGTGATAAAGAAAATCTCAAAGACTTTCTATTTGTTGATTCTAATAACTAATCATTTTAAAACATCAATCAAAGTCATGCGGAAATTAGGTTCCACAGTCGAATTTATGTTCTTCCTCTTTTTGGAAACTCATATCCTTGAAGAAGCCATGACAATGTACAGAAACTTTAAGAGGCAGTGGTTTATGGACAGAGGAATGTACAGGGTACATTATGAAAACATGATAAGGGAAGTTATTCCAGAAACAGTTAGCATTTTAGTGTCTTGGGAGATCTCTAAGAATTCAACAGAAATGGAAAGAAGGAAAGAAGGGGAGAGGAAAGGAAAACTTGAGGGAACAGGATAGTCAAGAAGGGGGAAGGACAAAGAGGGAGAGCAAGGAAAGAGATACTTTATTTGAGGGAGCCATTACAGGGCTAACAAGCAACCTGGCACACGAAAATTCCCAGGAATCCACAAGGATGACCCCAGCTAAGATCCTAGCAATAGTGGAAAGTGTGCCTGAACTGACTTTCCCCTGTATTCAGATTGATGACTACCTTAATGGCCATCATAGAACCTTCGTCCAGGAAATGATGGAAGCAGATGCAGAAATCCACAACAAAGCACTGGGCTGAACTCCACCAAAGTCCACTCAACGAGAGGAAGGAGCAATAATATAAGCAAAGAGATCAAGACCATGATGGAATGAATAGCCATGAAAAAAGCTTATCTGAGCTAATGGGAGTTTACTGACTCTGGTCTGACTGATGGAGGAGGGTTATCTTTCTATCTGTTGCTTTCATTGGTTAATTAATAAAGAAACTGCTTGGCCTCTGATAGGGTAGAATTTAGATAGGCGGAGTAAGAAGAACAGAATGCTGGGAGAAAGAAGCTGCGTCAGGCAGTTACCATGATTCTCTCACTCCAGACAGACGCAGGTTAAGATCATTCCTGGTAAGCCAGCTTGTGGTGCTACACAGAATATTAGAAATGGGTTAGATCAAAATGTAAGAGCTAGCCAATAAGAGGCTGGAACTAATGGGCCAGGCAGTGTTTAAAAGAATACACTTTCTGTGTAATTATTTCGCATAAAGCTAGCCGGGTGGCAGAATGTAGCCGGCCGCTTTAATTACTACAGAGTGGCACCCAAAGTGCTAATGAACTCCATGTAAAACCTGAGAGGGCTTAAAAAGGAGAGAGAGAGAATTTAAGACAGCTTTTTGCTGTTTGTGGGTTGAGTGCTGCAAAGAAATTGTCCTGATTCAGCAGCAGGAAAAAACTGGCTGTTTTAAAATGCTGGCTTTCTGGGCGGTGCCGCCATCGCGATCTCTGCCTGGCTCCTGCAGGAGACAGAGCTTTTGAATGGAGCATTTGGAGTAAAATGCTACAGCTTGCTTGATGGCAATATGGACTGCTGTGTGCCTGGAACTGTGTGTGGCTCAGGGGCACCAAATGGCTCTGAGGCAGGAGCAGCTCAGCTCCACCATGCTGAACTGTGCAGGTCTCAAGCATGAACTACCGTAATTACCATAATTACAGTGCAGTTAAGGTTTAGATGGGAAGTAAACAGGCAGTACCGTATTACCCCTACATGGTGCAACTTAAGTTTTTAAGAACTGCTTAACATTTTAAGAAATGCTCCTGGATAGTAAAAAAATTACAGATTCACAATAAAACAGATTCAGACATAAAAGACCACAGTGTTGGATGAGTGTACGTAGACTTGAGAGAGAGAAGAAAAAATATATAAAAAATAAAGTTAATGGTTTTTTTAAAAAAAGGTAAAGTCTTTAAAGAGACAGAGTACAGATAGTTATAGATTAAAAGAAATAAAGAAAATAAGCCTGTAAAATGGAAAATTCACAGAGAGTCTGGATTCTTTGTATTATTGTGTTTTCTTTAAAATTTTTGACTGTAAAGGAGCTAAGTGCAGAGAGACATTTCATTATATGGGCTGCCAAGCTAAACCAGAATGGATATAAGGGTATTATGACTTTAGGATTTGGATCTAAGGATATGATGCTTTGGAGAGGGTGTTCTTTTGTTTTCACAGAGGATGAGACCCTGTGGATTTCCAGAACCAAGTAAGATTCCCGACAAGTGTGATGAGTGCAGAAACCTACATACAATTGCAGCCTTGAAGGCAGAGTACACGATCCCAGATCGAGTCTTCTAGCTGAATTGGTGAGCTCTAGATGTGACTGAGAGAAAGTGCCTCCAAGAAGAAGCTGAAAGAGTGACCCAAGATGACTGATCATCAGTCCACCTACCCAGGGTCTTCCTATGAGCACACTTGCATACACTCACACACACAGGACATTTATAGATGCCTGTGCACACTATATTCGCATGTGCGAAAATGAGGGAAAAGAGAAAAAAAAAGGACTCCTTCATGTTGCCCTCACACAGGGATTCCACATCCAGAGGGAAATACTAGGTAGCTGTGAGTCGAACAGCAACACTTTTCCATAACAGCCATAACTTACCCGGGAAAAAGGAAATGTACAGCTGACACCACCCTGATTAAACACACATTCTGCTGCATACCTAAAGGGAAACATAGCACAAGAGGAATAGAAGATAAAAGAGGAAATTTCCTCTAAGTGAGTATACAACCATTGATTTGATCACTTGCAAGCATTTAGAGTTAGTGGTTTCAAGACTTCAAATAATGGCTAATTTTTCCTGGCAAATGAAATTGAGTTATTAAATTATCACACCAGTGTTAGGCATTTGTAATGGAAGGGAAAGGAAACTGTCTATTTATGTTTTCCCCTCAAGGCCACGTTATATTTGAATGTTTCCTGCCTAATAGCTGCACCTGCTGCTTAGGACAAAGCCTGCACCGTAGCTGGGTTTTGTAAATACCTTGCTGCAGCAGGCCACGAATGTGTGCAGAGACTAATGGGCATGCTGCCTCCCTCTTAAATTGCTTCACCTTTTGTGTCGTTTAAAAGAGGAAAGCTTCCATTGTTGTGTGAGCTAGCTTAAATCTGTTTTGGTTACTCCTTGAAATTATTTCTATTGTCATTTCAACGATTGTCAGCCAACTGTTCAGTGAGGTTTGTTTGGGGAATTCAGGGTGAACTCGCTAAGTGAAACTGTCAACCTTCTCAAATACACAGTCAACTCTATTATTTACAGAGTTAGAAAAATGCAGTCATTCCTTCAGCGAAGTTTGTCAAAGAATAAAAGGAGCACAGTTTAGAAATCTCTAAAAAGGACTCATTTCTGATATGCCTAATTTAGACAAGTTTTAAATACCATATCATCTCAGGAGCAAGATTGAAAGCAATTCTGTGATGTTTGACAGAGGATGAATCTAATATAGAAAACTAAAAAAGATTGGTTGGGGAAAATATGAATCATGTGTAAAAATCAGTCTAGATTTCATAAAACCACCGATAAAGTTGGGACCCAGAGACTAAGGGTGTATTTCACACCCCTGATTCTCTTAATCACTTGATGTAAAGGCCTGAGAATTATATGGTGAGTGTGTAGAAAAGCTCTGACTCTTCAGACTGATGAAATCCATTTAATTTTATATTTAGTTTTCTCTGGTGAGCTCCACATTCTTTCATAACTCTTGTTGGTACTTAAAATCATTTTAAGAATTGTTCTTCAGTAATTTCGCTTTCCTCTTTCAAAAAATTGTAAATCTATTTCTCTTTAAAAGATTTATTTGATGTGTATGTGCGTGTCTATCTCTGGGTATGTATATGCAAGTGCATATACTCGTGGAGCCCAGAAGAGGGCATCAGATGTCCTGAATCTGGAGTTACAGGAGATTTTGACACCTACATGGGTGCTAGGAACAAAATTTGGGTCTCTGGAAGAATGGTGAGTGTTCTCACCCTCTGAGTCACTTTTAAAACTCCAGTGTAATGCTACATCTTATCAAAGAAAATGAACTATAAAAGTTAATATCTTTTGTTAAATTTTACTTAATCCTATAAATTAGCACTTATAAATAAGAAAGAGTGATCATATATACTGTGTATGAGAAACCATGACTGGATGGCACACTTCTTGTCATCACAATGCCGGTGTCATTCTACCATAGTCCTGCTGTCTGGGATGTATGTCTAGCTCGTATTCAATGAGAATGTAGTATCTATGCCACATAGCTCTATGCAGGCTCATCAGTGTGCAATGCTTGTGAATGTGCATGCTTAGGGAAAAAGGAATATTGGGATCCATTGCCCTAAAAATTCTTTTTTTCCTTTTATTTACTTTCAATGAATTGATTTTCACTTTCAGTCCTTAATCTCCAGAAATGTCACTGTGCTGTGGCTTCCATTTGCCCATACACATTTGGCTTCATAAGTCCCATCCATAAAACATAATATTATATATATATACACACATATATATATGTGTGTGTGTGAGTGTATTTATATATCATATAACACTGCATGTTATTACTCCATTGATATAACATTAATGATAATACATTAATGTGGCATAGTAAAATATTTTGATTTAGAAGTCAACATTGTTCTTAATTGAGAATTGGCACATATTCATGAGTCACTAAAAGCACTGTAGGGCTCAGACTCCAGGCCTTAGTATGCAGAATGAATAAATGTGTCTTATACACTTGTTGAGGTCTTTACCACATGCATGCATCCGATTATTGCTATTTTGTCAATTAGCTGTACTGTGTTCTTATGCGTTTGCATACACACTTCTTACTGCGTTCGCGGTTCACAGCATTTTCACTTATTCAGTAACTTGACTTCCACTCAATTCTGCATAAATTTTTTAGTTTAAAGGATTCTCCACTTGTTTATTTTTGCTTTTATTAGTGGGACTTTCTGCGTCACATCCAAAAGAATATCTTCCAAGATCAATTATAAGAAACCTATTCTTCTTTTTTATTTAGTAATTTCATAATTCAGGTCCTCAAGTAGAAATATTTACTCCCACTTGAGGTTATTTTTGTACATAGTTTTAGAAAAGGTGAGAATTCACTCTTCTGTAAGTAAATGTTTATTTATCCCAACACCATTCCCAATGTGTGCCCTTGGCGCCGTTATTGAAGATGGATTGATTAGAAATGCTTGGATCTAGTTCTGCACAAAATATTTTTCCTGTTAATACACTTACTTGCTTTCATACCATTTTGTTTGTGTTACAGTAGCTTTGTGATTATCTTGAAATCAGGAAGTCTGATGCTTCCAGTCCCATTCATTCAAAACAGTTTTACTAATTGGGGTATTTTGTTAATCTGTATTCTAAGATGATCCCCTATTTCTAAAAAAGAATCATTTGAATTTTAACAGAGATTATATTATGTATATAAATCACTTCAGACAATGTGACCCTTTTCAATAATATTAGTTCTTACAATCCATGAATAAGAATGCATACCCACTTCTTTTGGTATCCTTAACCTCTTTCTATAATTTGTGCATTTTAGTCTACATTTTTAAGTTTTAAATGTATATATAGACATCATTGACAATTTCTGCTCTTTTTAAATTCATAATTTCTTGAGACAGGGGCTTGTTATGTATTCCAAGTTGACCCTAAGCTTGCTTGCTATCCTCCTGCTTCAGTCTCATACATGCTAAGTTTACATCAGGCACCTCCACACCTGATCTTTTATAAGCTGATTTGGTATCACACAGCTTTATTGAACTCATTGATTTTCACAGGTATTTTTCTTGAGTCTTTAAGATTTTCTGTATGAATATATGACTGTGTGCTCTATATACAGAGAGAACTTTATTTCTTGTTTCCTAATTTGTATTTTTTTAAATATTCTTTTTTTTGTCTAACTGTTTTAGCTCCATTTTCCAGCATTAAGTTGAATAGAAGTGTCAGGAGTAAATATCCTTGCTATGTAGCAGCACTTCCAGAAAAAGCCTCCCATCTTCTCATCGATTATGAGATGAGAAGTGTGATTCCATATGCCCTCTCTGCACTCTGAGAACGTATACACTAGGGGACAAAGGCATGCAGTGCCAGAGAAAGTTCTGGAAATTGAACCAAATATGATGAGTTCGTAAACAGTGGGTGAGATGTATGGAACATAATTGAATGTGTTGTGCTTCTAAGGACCTCACACTGCTGACAGCTCAAATGAGAATGAGAGAGGGGGTCAAAGTGGCTGCAGCAGGGAAAACAGAAGCTCCCCATGGGTCGAGAGGAACCTAGAGCACCACCAGCAGGGTGGACCTAGAGGATCTAGAGGACCATAAGCAGGGTGGACTTAGAAGACCTAGAGGACCTAGAGGACCACCAGCAGGGTGGACCTAGAGGGCCACTAGCAGGGTGGACCTAGAGGACCGGGACTTAGAGAACCTAGAGGACCACCAGCAGGGTGGACCTAGAGGAGCTAGAAAACCTAGAGGACCACAAGCAGGGTGGACCTAGAAGACCTAGAGGAGCTAGAGAACCTAGAGGATCACCAGCAGGGTGGACCTAGAGTCTCTGCTGTGTCACAGCACACACGACCACCTCTCTCTTTCCATTTCTAATCAATGTGACATTTTCTCAGGCATTCTAGCTTATGTCACAATCACATGACCTCACACTCCTTTCTTATATTGCTTCCCACAATTTTGAATCATCATGGCAAAGAGAAGCTTCTTCAATGGCAACTTTTTCTCAATTCGCTGAGAAGTTTTCTGTTTACCTCAGCCTAGTCCCTTTTTTTTTTCCAAAGTTGAAATATTCTATTTAACAACTGACTTCCCTCTGTTTTACCACTGTCTCCTGCTATGTATATGAACTAGGGTTCATGAGTGACAGTTCATCAGGACCATCTGCAAGATAGAGAAAGTAAGAGAAACAGATGGTGTTTCTATATATCATTAAACATCCCTTAGTAGTCCAGTGGACTGTAGGATGAAGGAAGCAAATTTAATACGGAATTTCAATTTTCATAAATATCTCTTTTGCAACCCTGTTTCATTCAGACTTCGACAGAGGCTTCTTCTTCGTCCAGAACTGAAATTCAGTCACTATACTTGTTGCACTATTTTCATTTAGGATGAATAATGCTTCAGAAGTTTAAAAGGGGCACAGTGGCCTGTCCATAATCCCAGCACTCAGGAGGCAACAACCGGGGAATCCCTGGGGCAAGGTGGCTAGCTATATTAGCTACAGTTTCGGAGAGAGACCTCTCCTTGGTAAATAAAGAAAAGAGAGAGATCAGGAAGACAGCTAACATCAACAACTGTCCTTCACGTGCACACACACACATGCACACACACACGCACACACACATGCACATACACACACACAAAGCCCACACTTGCAAACACTAACATACGCATGCACGGTCTGTGCTGCCTTGGGTATCTCTGTGCATTATTCTTCTGTTCAGAAAACAGGACTAAGAATAACAGCCCCTACCTCATAAAATTTGCTGTGAGAATAAATGAGCTAATATACATAAATGACTTCAAATAAATAGTACCTAGAAAACAGTAAGGGCACAATAAAATACTAATTAGCATTATAATTACTACTGATGACTGAAACCACAAAAAAGTAAAAATTCATATAAAATATAAATCCCCAAAGCAATATTATGAAATGCATATAAGTAGTTTAGGGATTAGCATTTTAATGTCCTAATGTGTTTCTCACTATTTACAAACTTCAAAACTGAATTCATAGGCTGGAAAAACAGCTCAGTGATTAAGGGCACTGGTTGCTCTTGCAGAAGATCCTGGTTCTATTCCCAGCACCCAATCTCAGTTCATAACTATCTGTAACCCCAGTCCTAGAGAAACAACGTCCTGCCGAGGCCTCCATGGGCTAGATATATTGGTACACAGA
The DNA here is from genome assembly GCF_950005125.1 of Chionomys nivalis. NCBI lineage: Eukaryota > Metazoa > Chordata > Mammalia > Rodentia > Cricetidae > Chionomys > Chionomys nivalis. The sequence goes on from NC_080086.1 coordinate 12,537,446, forward strand.
CATTCATGTGGGAAAAACTCCTACTACACATAAAATAAAAAACTATTAAATTAATGAAAATATCACTCCAGTTGAAGCACCCCATGCCATTATTGTGTTGAAAGCAAAGTATCCAATAATATTTGTCTGGCTTAGCTGGTTTTTCTGAAGACTGATCCTAAAAGCAAAATAGAAAAAGGCCCAAGAAGAGACTATGAATGGTTCTGTCAGCCGGATGGAGGAAGAGCCACTTGATGTGTGCTTTGATGATACAATGAAACGTTTTTATTAAAAACAAACAAACAAAACAGTTTTATCACTATACCAGGTGTCTTGGTCATTTTTATGAGTTTATGGAGATTTCTTTTAATCCAAAACCAAATATCATTTTATAGCTACATATGACATATTGATAATTCTTGGTCATATTCTATCAATACATTATGCTAAACTATGAAATCAGAATTAACTTAGAAGATGTGAATTTTTTAGTTAATAAATGAAAACATTCTTATTTTAGGTTACTGATAAATTAACTTATTCCTATAATAAATCAAATTAAAATCATTCCTTGGCCTACAGAGAGGGTCCAGTGATGAAGAGTGCTTACTGTTATTGCAGAGGGCCTGGATTCTGCACCCACATGCTTGCTAACCAACTGCAACTCCAGTTTCAGGAATCCAGCACCAAAGGGCTGCCTTTGGGCATTGCATGCAGGAGGTACATATACATATATTCAGGTAAACATTCATACACATAAAGTAGACTATAAGTATTTAATAAATAAACAAACCCTTAAAATTATTCTAAAACCATATAATGGTGTTAGCACAGAATAAACTTTAAATGATCAAGCAGGTAAATAAGGAAAGAATATATAAAGGGAAAATAGTTTTAGACAAGTAAGACTGACAGCTAAATCTTACTCTGATGACAGCTGAAATGTGGCTACTATTCACACTAAATTCAGACAAAACATACCCATATCTTTAACACTTCATGGCATGCACACACAGTTAAGAACATTATGTGTTAATACAACTACTTATGGCCTATTTTCACTTTCAGTATATCTTTTGCTACTGTAGACATTAAAAGGATGCCTAAAATGTTTCTTTATATGTATTTTCCAGTTTTAAATATATTACCCAGAATATAAAAATAATAACTTTTCTGTATCATCAGATTTTACCTCTGTCGTTCTCTAAATTCTTTTCATTTTAAATTATTTCCCTCTATGTCTTTACTGCTCCTCCCTCAACTTTTCTTCTTCTAAGTAAATAAATAGAAAAGAAAAAAAAATCAGGTTTACAGTAAGTCTAAGATCCTTGACTTTTTACTAATATTGACAGGGCACCAAATTGAACTTTAAATTTGTGTTTCCAAATAAACACCTACTTACAAGGACTGCATTGAAAGGAAACTAATGAAATTCCAAGGTGCTCTGGGTGGCTGTTTTATTCTGATCGGTGGTAGATTGCACTATTGACCAAATGTCAGACAAGGAGCGATACAATGATTGAATAAAAGGGTATACATAATCGGAGCCGAGAACTTTGCCAGGACCAGCGTTGTTGCATTTCTTATAATGCTAAAAGAAATGCTTTTGCTTATAGATATACATACCTTTGCTCTGAGTGCAAATGATATTTTTCTCTTTCTGTGCCCCCTCCTAATTTTAGTCGTGCCTTACAGATAAAATAATCCAAGATGCCTTAGCTAGAGACACTGATGAAATATTTTCAGCCTAGATATTAATCTGTTATCAGTTCTGTAGGTGTGAAATGTGATGAAGATGACAGAGAATCATGCTCCACAGGCCTCAAGTAATTTGCACCGAAGATATTTAGATCTATCTTTGGGCACTGCAGATCAGTTATTATGGGAGGGGAAAAGCCCTGGGGGAGTCTACCTTGAAACATATTTCAAATGCCAGGGGAGTTGCATGAAAATTGGGTAATGAATGAAATTCTGATTGCAGAAAAATCACTTTGGAATGTGACTGCTGCAGCACACAGCTGCCCTGTGTCAACCTTAAGCACTTAGCAACATGGGCTGAGTTGTGTGGTTCCTACGATGAATCCCGGTACTGACTTCTGGTTTATTCTTCTGTTCCATCAGCTGGTGATGGCTAAATATTTGTGAAAGACCCCTATAGTTATATTTCCTTTAATTAAAAAAATGCCATGGTGAATTAATAATATAAGACAGCCTATACATAGTTTATGATAATTTCACCAAGGAAATTTCATATTCATCTTCACGACTCTACATACATTGGAGAATGTTTCTTAAACTCCATTGCACAGTCCTCAACAATTATAAAGTAAAACCGCTTCCCAACAAGATTGTACTTTCACTCTTAACATCAAACTGGAATCAAGAAGTGTCAAGATTGTTTCCTCTTAGGAAACTTCTCTGAAATACTCGGAAATGGTTTACTAATGTAGCCAGGCGACAGTTTTGTACTCACCCTTGTTTCTTAAGGAGAATAACATGGTTGTTTACACAGGCAGGCATCTATTATGAATACAGGCATAGATCTGACGTTCACTCCAGCTGCAGGAGAGACTGCTCAGCAGTTAAGAGCACTCCCTGCTCTTCCTGATGAGGCCCCAAGTTTGTTTTCCAGAACCCATAAACCCATGAATGCTGGGTGGCTAACAACCACCTGTAACTCAAGCTGAAGAAAATCTGTTACCCTCTTCCGGCCTCCACAGACACCTGCATTCATGTGCACATGTCCACAAACAGACACAAAAATTATAGGTAACTTAAAAAGTAAAACAAATCTTTAAGAAGAACCCCGCATCTGTACATAAAACTCAATTTATTAAGAATGCTATACATCAAACTAAACTATATAATTATTAGATAAATGATCAGGATATATCTCAATTTGCTTTCAGTAGGTAATGTAATTTGTACCTCTCTCTCTCTCTTTCTCTCTCTCTCTCTGTCTCTCTCTGTCTCTCTCTCTGTCTCTCTCTCTGTCTCTCTGTCTCTCTCTCTCTCTCTCTCTCTCTCTCTCTCTCTCTCTCGGTTTTCTCTTTTACCATGTGATTCCTAGGAAAATTCTGGTTTTCAGGTTTGGTGGCAAGTGCCTCTACCCACTGAGTCATCTTGCTGGCCATAGAAACCCTTGCAGGCCATAAAAACAATTCTGAAACTAAAGTGACTAAAATTTATTTTTTAACTTTCAGTACTGGATAGACAGATATGTCACCTTCCCACCCCATGTGTGTGTGTGTGTGTGTGTGTGTGTGTGTGTGCTTTAAAAGAAAAAGAAAAAAATCTTTTTCCTTCAGAAACTCAGTGGGTGGCTCTGCCATTAGTTAGACTTGGCCAATTACCATTCAATTAAGAAGCGTCCAGCAGGATATGTTGGCACATACCTTTATTCTCATAGTTCTAGCACTTTGGAAATAAAGGCACTAAAATTTCTGAGTCTGAAGCTAGCATGGTATGTAGATTTAATTCCAGGACAGCCCAGACTATACAGGGAAACCCTATTTGGAAACAGCAAAGAAAGGAAGGGAGGGAGGAAGGGAGGGAGGGAGGGAGGGAGGAAGGAAGAAGGGTGAGGAAAGAAGAGTCAAGCCTTAGTAGACAAGTCCCTCCTGTTCTTTTCCCCCACCAGGCTCTTGCTGCTCCAACAAACCCCAGCGGAGAAACTGAGTCTTTTTGTGTTTCAGGTGACCAAGGTATCTGAAACTGCTGCAGTGCGAACAGTCATTTCAGTTTATCCAGCTGTGTAGGAGATGATGCTGTGGGACATGTAACTTTTGAAACGTGAATGGTTTGGGTTTTTTTCTTTTTTTAACTTTATAGAACACATGTAATAAGAGAAATGGCTACCAACCTGGGCTGGTATTGTCCTTAAACATGAAGTACACATCTCTTCTTTTCTCTCTCTTTTTTAAAAACTAGGTTTATTGATTAATTTATTGATTATTTACTTTTCTCTCCTATAATCCCAAAGGCAGGTTTCCCCCTCTCCTCTCCTCCTAATTCCTTCTCCCCATTCCCTCTCTCCCATATCCACTTCTCCTTTCCCTTCAGAAAAAAAGGAGACTTCCCAGGAGTATCAACCATATCAGGCATATGAAGTTATGATAAGATTAGGCATATCCCTTCATGTTAAGACTGGATAAGACAACCCAGTAGGTGGAACAGGGTCCCAAAAACAGATGAAAAAAAAGTCAGATACAACCCCTTCTCCCACTGTTAGTAGTCCCAAAAGAACACCAAGAGGCCCATGCAGACTCCGTGATTGTTGCTTCAGTCTCAGTGAGTCCCTATGTGCCCAGGTTAGTTAGTTCTGTGGAATGTTTACTTGTGGTGTGCTCCAGCCCTCTGGCCCCTACAATCCTCTTCTATGGGACTCTCCAATCTCTGCCTAACGTTTGGCTGTGGGTCTCTGCATCTGCTCCAATCAGTTGCTGGCTGAAGCCTCTCTGATGACAGTTATGCTAGGCTCGGGTCTTTGAGTATAGCAGAGTATCATCAAGAATCATTTTATTTCATTGACTTTTTCCGGTTTCTTTAGCTCTATCTTACTTCTCTGGGATATCCAGTCCCTGGTTCCTGGCCCTTTAGCTGCATACTTAACTCTAGATGTTAAATAATTAGTAAGCAGATGCCACTTACAACTATCATTCTTAGGAGCCAAAAATAGATCAGCATTTAAGAGCATGGATTGCTTTCTCAGAGACTCTGACTTCTCTTGCCAACACCCACATTGTGCATCTCACAGCTACCTATAACTCCAGCTTGAGGGACTTGTGCACTGTCTTCTGGATTCTTCCCACATCTGCACTAACACATGCACACACACACACACACACAACCAAAACAAATAAAAATCAAAATTAAAAGCTGAAAATAAATCCTTTAAACTGTTACAGTGAAGGTTTAGCAGAATACTCATAGGTGGCATGGTAGCTTTGCACACACAAGGTCCTGGGTTTAATGCCTGGTATTACAAACACTGTGAAATCAGAAAAAAAAAATAAATATATGTAGATATATGTAGAAGGAAAGAGAAATTAGCCCTAACTTTTAAGATGTTCCAACATTGTGAGACTGAACTGATGAGAAATAACAAGGAAAGGGGATCAAAAAGGAGAACTTTGATATATCAGGTACAAAAGATAATAATGTCAAAGAAGAAATTTCTAACCTCCTATTATGTTAATTATTGCTACAAATCAAATATCATGAGAACTGAAAAGTTACCATTGGAGTAAGCAACGTGGGACTAATTATAGGCATAGAAAGGAACATTGTTGATGATGTCCTGGATGTGAACATAAAAATTGAATGAATCTATGAAAGTAGGAGAGACTGAATTATAGTCATAATTTCTCATGAAAGTTGACTAGAATAGAAGGAAATACGAAGAGAAGCTGGAGGGACATGAGAACAAGAAAGAACTGGAGAAGCACATAGTCTCAGAAGCTGAAGGTGCTTAGTGACTACTGGACAGTCTGCCTTTCATTTGCTTAATTTGTTATTGGATTTTAATTAGGAAGCTCTCACCCTTAGTGGTCCACACATAGAAACTGATCGCATCATCACGGTCAGACATGGGTTAGTGAGATGAACATCCCACTGGAGTTAGGATGCCAAAATCTGGCTCCAGCTCCAGCTAAACCATTGTGTTCTTGAAGAGCATCTACTTCACGTCTATATGACGAAGGCATGCACCAAGTCTTAGTTTTATAGTTTTCATGAGACTCAACTAACACACAAGATATACAATTCCCCTCCTAAAAAAGATTGGATCATCTCATTATTTTAAACTTGATTTCTCACCAAAAAAAAAAAAATGGTTTTGCTTTTGTTTATTTCCTGTAAGTAGATTAATTTGTTGCCACTTTTCTTTTTGTATGACCATGCTTTCATGCAATGAATGTGAAAATCACAGGATGGAATAATGTTGAAATATGAGCGGCAGGGCTGCTTCCCACCACCACCCGGCTAGCTTTACCCGAAATAATTACACGGAAACTGTATTATTTTAAACACTGCTTGGCCCATTAGCTCCAGCCTCTTACTGGCTAGCTCTCATATCTAGATTAACCCATTTCTAATATTCTGTGTAGCACCACGATCTGGTGGCTTACCAGGGAGATCTTAACCTGCGTCTGTGTCTGGTGGGCGAATCATGGCGACTCCTGACTCGGCTTCTTTCTCCCAGCATTCTGTTCTGTCTACTCAGCCTACCTAATTTTCTGTCCTATTAAAGGGGCCAAGGCAGTTTCTTTATTACTTAACCAATGAAACAACAGATAGAAAGATGACCCACCTCCATCAGAATAACAGAATTACTAAAGAATTACAGAATAAAATCTTTACACAAAATATATTTACTATTTTTAAACATTGTATTGCCTTGTCCTCTTGTTTCTAAAAAATGACAAAATTGATGTCTTTTTTCATTATTTTTAAGGCAAATGCATGTAATGTCTTAATAATTAGCCAAGACCTTGAAAACTTCACCCTCATTTAAGTCCATATTCTCATGTGGTGGTGTTGATTGAGCCTATCTACCAGTCTGAACAAATAGACCTAGTCATTAGGCCTCCCAGTTTTAAAAGCAGTTTTTCAACTTCTAAATTCCTTCTTAGATGATCTGTGGAAAGTGCCTTCCACACTCTGAGGAAGGAAAATGCAGAAATATTCACATTCATGAGACAATAACTTCCACTGAATGCCATAAAATGAAATATGCTCTTTCAGTTTTTCTTTCAAAAGAAAAATTGCATAAATAATACATCTGGTCCTTGCAGTACCAAACAAGCACAATAGCTACTTTACAGCTTTCATCTAAATGAAGGCCATCTTTTTCCTTTTATTATGGAACCCTTAATACAATATCACCCCTTTCGATTGGCCATAAGGCTTCAGACAGATGGCATCTTGCTCACTGCCAATCGAGGTGCTAATAACACTGGGATGTGGAGTGACATCCACACAGTTTGAGTTATGAGTTGATCAAAACTGAAAATTAAATAAAATTTCATAGATCTAGGTATATCTGATGGTTAGTTTTGATTATCAACTTGATAAAATAGAGTAACCAAGGAAGGAAGTCTCACTGAAAACTTGTTGAGACCATGTTAACTGGATTGGGATGATGAGCTTACTGTACGTGACACCACTCCCTGGAAATGGGATCCTGGATTGTACAGGTGTGGAAAAAGCCAGCTTGCTTACATTGATAAATTGCTCTCTGACCTTGACTGTGGAGAGCACGGGACTTGCTACTTCAAATTCCTGCCGCCAGGACTTACATAAAATGACAATGATGGCCTCACCAAGGCCAGCTGGACTGTGACTGAAAAAGCATGGGATAAAACCGGACTCTCTGAACATGGTGAACAATGAGAGCTGATGAGAGGCCAAGGACAATGGCACAGGGTTTTGATCCTACTTCATGTTCTGGCTTTGTGGGAGCCTAGCCAGTTTGGATGTTCACCTTCCTAGACCTGGATGGAGGAGGGAGGACCTTGGACTTTCCACAGGGCAGGGAACCCTGACTGCTCTTGGGACTGGAGAGGGAGGAGAAGAGGAGTGGGGGGGAGGGGGAGAGGGGTGGGAGGAGGGGGAGGGAAATGGGCGGCGGGGAGGAGGCGGAAAATTTTTTTTCAAAACAAAAAATAAATAAATAAATAAATAAATAAATAAATACCAGTATTGTGAACTGAAAAAAAAAATGACAGTGCTGGACAATACCCCAAAACTGTGAGCCAAAAGAACCCTTCATCCTTAGGTTGCATTTATCAGATCCTTTAACCACAACAACTAGAAGCTAAGAGAGAAGGCACTGTCTCTTTCTTGGAAAAATTCATGTAGGACTTTCTTTCATTATAGAACCCAAATCCACTTAAAAATCTGTGAATCAATGAATGAAATAGAAATTTTACACATAAGAGACCTGACAAAGGATTTAGAAGCCTGTTGATAGATTGCTATGGTGATTTAGCTTTTTTCCAATTTGTGCCATAATATGGGGGTGGAGAGACCCAGTTATTGTTTTGATTAAATCTCTTTTTATACCTGTTTTCAATGCAGACAAGAAAGATTTGTTTGGGGGAGGAATGAAAATAATGGCAAAATTAGATTTTTCTAATTACTCATGGATTTAAATTATCCTCACTGCTGTGGCCTCTGTCCCATGACAACAGATAATTGAGATCTAGCTGTAATTGACATATTAAGGCTGTCTTTTATTTAAGGCAAATAGAAATACACATTAAAACATTAGGCTTACCCTCTAGGTAATCAGAACCACATGGCAGATAGCCACCAAACAGAGGTTTAAAGGGATTTACTGATTTGGGATAAATACAGTGCTGTAGAGAGAAGTTAAAGAAAGCCCAAAGTAACCCATGGATAGCAGCTGGCACTGTATAGATTTAGCAGGACAAGATTTAATTGCCCATGAAAAGGAATTAAATAAAGCATTGGAACCTGTGATTTCTTAGCCTTTGTGTTGGTATTTCTATTCTACAGAAGGGCCTTTTAAAGGCTCTTTGTATGATTAAATATAATCTTAATTTTATTTGTGGGAACGTAAAATTACTGTAGAGTGTGTGATGACTTATTCCAGGCTAAGAGAAAATGAGCCAAAACTTGCTACACAACACAAGCTAATATTTTATACAGTGGGACTTCACTACATTACAAGTGGAGTGGATATTTGGTGGGAATAGGGAATTCCAACTGCAAACTGCTACATATCAGCTGGGTGATTCTACACCAATTACTGGGTGTCTTGCTGTCTTGGGTTTCTTGTCTCCCAAATAGGAATTATATGTGTCCTACTAATATGTGTAAAGTGTTAGAGTAACATGTGTAACAAATACCCAAGAAGCCTTAGTTTTCAATCAGTATCTTAAATAACAGAGAAGCAAGACTATTGGGATGAGGAAATGGCTCAACTGGGAAACCTGAGTTTGAACCTCAGTACCCAGGTTTTGTTTTGTTCAAAACATGAAAGGCAGTGGCAGACCTAACCAAGACAGGTAGACCTTTGGAGTTCATTGGTCAGCCAGTATTAGTATGGCTAATTAGTGAACACCAGATTCAGTGGGAGACCTTGCCTTAAAAGATAAAATAGATAATTAAATAAAGAAGATTCCTGAGTTTGGTGTCTGGCCTCTAGAGGCATAGACACATATGTGTGCATGAATCTATATGCTCACTAACATGCATACATATATAACACACATGTACACACAAAAGAAAAATAAGTAAATTAGAAATAAAAATTGTAAAAAGTATTTTGTAGTTGTCAGCATTATATCTCAGTAAGATTTTTTATCGCATTTAGTTACAAATTACTGCTATTGGGACTGAGTTAGATTTGGAGAATTTAAAATAGACTCAGCTTCTAATATTTGTGTTTGCTTTTATAAAAGGCAAATTAAAACACTGGCAAATTCCTTTTAATTTAATTTTTAATTCTTATCCCTTTAGAGACTACACATAAAATATTCATTTATCTTCCATTTCAGTTTAGTAATATATGCTTAGCAATTAAGCACTTGATGTGCTAAGAGATAAAAGTATTTAGGTTAAATGTGAGTGCTTTGTAGAAAGCTGGTTTTGCGGGAACTAAGTTATACGTCTTACTCTCTGGAAAGAGATGAAGCCAACTTCTAGTTCTTAGACCCTTAGAAGTGCCATGTGTCCCTGTCCCCTTCAATACATGCTGACATTAAAAATATACCTTAATTTTATAATTCAAACATGCAATACTAAGCATGAAAAGGCTTCTGTAACTCTGCATTCATTTGATTGATGTCATTAATACAATCCAACACATTCCTAGCCTTCCTATCATTGGTCTTTGTTGCTGCAAAATGTTGTCATTAGAATGGATTTCACATTTTCAAATCCTAACACTTACCATGACATCTTCCTCCAAAAACCACTCTTTTATATAAATCAAATTCATATATAAATATGCAAATAAAAGCCATAGATTTTCAAAAACAGATTGGAGTAAAATATCAGTAACTACTATGAGCTGTAGGTTTATGGAACTGTCAACACTGAAGCACCACTGAGTTTTCCTTGTATAATTTAATCTAATTTTATTTATAGTAGTTGGTTATTGTATGTAAGTATATTATAATATATTTGGATTCCTAACCACTAGCATGAGAACTTGGTAGCAGATCAGACTAGAAGGAAATAGATAAGCTTTTGTTTTGTTTGCTTAGGGTTGGTTTTGGCTTGGCTATGGTTGGGTTGGGTTTGGTTCTCATTCTGCAGCCCTGACTAGCTTGGAATTTGTTACATAAACCAGGCTGCCCTTGAAACTTGAAGTGGGATTACAGGCATGTGCCACCATCCTCAACTGAAGTTCTGATTTTCTTCAATGCATTCATTCTCTCTAAGAACCAGATGGTTCATATGCTGAGAGTGAATGTCTCATTGCGATAATTCCGAAAGGATACCAGTGACTGATGTTTTTCTGGGGCCCAATCCAATCACATTGTGGGACATCCATTCCTTTGTCTCTGCCTGGAATTGACCATTTTATTGGGATCAAACAAGCCATCTCCCGCTGAGCAATGACTGAAACAGTCATTGGTAACTTTACCTCTTGAATAATTTTCATATTTTTGAGAGAAAAATCTCACTGTGTAAACAAACAAGGCCGGCCTTAAATCCAATATCCTTTTCTGCCTTAGCCTCCAGAGTGCTAGATTATAGGCATACACATAATTTTAAATGAAGACACTATCACTGACTTATTGCTACAACTTACTTCATGAGGCAACCCATAGTGCAAGATCTGGATTGGAGAGAACAGTGGAAGTGGGAGGACATAGGAGTCTTTATTTGTTTACATTTTCTGCATAACAAAAAGTTTGCAAAGTCTGAAACAGGGTCCCTGGGCTAATTCCAGCTTCACAAATCATTATAACTTATCGTTTAAATTAGTCATACTTCCTCAACCTAACACAATCAAAATTACTCCTCTCAAGAATGGTTCTACCTCAAGTTGGATGTATAAACAGAATTTATTTTTCCCAGTATAGGCATTGCTCTATATGAGGCTATAATGTACAGGTGTTGTGTTATAAATTAATGATATTAATTTCATGTGTAGTTTATGAAATGGAGGATGTATGCATATTTCAATATAAATTATAGAGTGTGATAGAGTTTTAGATGCTGCAGGTAGAGCTAACTTCATCTTTGCAAGCACTGCACATTGCATTAATGTGCAATTAGTTTATCTTTATATAAAGTTTCCTTCCTTGCTACTTGCCTTGTGTCTAAAACTTAGATTTATTTGCATCACAGAAAGCCTGTACCAGCATGTTGATGACTCACTAGCTGTATCCCTGGAACTCCCTGCTCCACTACTAATTTTAATACCTGGTAAAACACCACAGGAGCTGGGCATGCTGGCTCAGACCTGTAATTCCAGGTACTTTGGAGCCTGACATAGGAGGATTGCAAGCCCGAGACCTGCTTGAGCGCTACAGTGAGTTCAAGGACAGCCCAAGTATTTGAATGAGACCCTGTCTTGATATTGTTTGAATTATTTTGAATGTAAAAAGAGATCTGGAGCTAGAGCTCAGTGGTACAGTGCTTGTCTAGCATGCTCAAAGCTAAAGATTAACATCCCTAAACTACAGAGAGAGAGAGAGAGAGAGAGAGAGAGAGAGAGAGAGAGAGAGAGAGAGAGAGAAAGAAAACTGGGATTTCGTCAGGATTTGACTGCATTATTATTTCATGGTAATATCTATGAAACAGGAAAAATGTTGTGCCATTGTTTAAAATGTGGGAAAATCAAAAGTAAGTTCTGACTGCTAAAGAACTAACACTGTGCAATTCATGTATAATAATAACAATCATTGGAATGCATTGATGAGTAGGTAGCATTATATAGGTATATATGAGCTATCGCTGTGCAGTTCATGTATGATATTAGCAATATTTGGAATGCATTGATGAGTAGGTAGTGTTATATAGGTGTATATGAATGAATGCTGTACGGATCTACTCTTTGGCTCCAGGTTATCTTAAAACTTCTGACTATGTGTTCCCTTTACCATGACAATTAATGTCAGATTTTCTGTCTAAAGTCCTAATAACAATATTCTCTGTCTCGAGAAATTGTCATCTTCTTTCACATACAAGCAATATCTCATTTATCAAGGTTATAATAAATTATATTGTAAAGGGTAACATTATCCATGTCTGCCAAAGATAAACTAAATTAAATGGACAAACAGATTAGATATAAAGAAGGATATTAAGAGATTATAGGATGGTTTCCCTCGAGATCTTTACAAACAGGACAGATACTCATCTGTCTACAATAGTTTAGGTAAAGCATGCCTGAAGCCAGGAGGATAAAGCAGAGAGATAACTTCCAGAATTCTTCCTAGGATTTCATTCTTCGCCTTCCATAACTGCACTACACTAGCATCCTCTCAGCTTGCTGGTGAAACTGCTGCCTAGTCTGAGTTTCTGGTTTTGTTTTTTTTCTTTTTTATTTCTTAATGTTAGCAAACTTTCCAGCAGTGAAACAGACAACTAGTCAAAGAGGAGTGTTTAAAAAAACCTCAGTCCAGGTAAATAAACTAAGAGCTGTGACTAAGACAATAACAATATTTTTAAATGTCTGGGCCCTTCATTTATAAAACCCTGTGGCCAGACAGTCAAATGGTTATGGATTTCAAAGCCAATTCTAAATTATGTAAATTTTAAAAAATTATATGTACAAATCTATGATATTCTTTAATAATAATAAAAGGAATAAAACTTACACTTAAAAAAATAGAAACAACAATCATAAAAATAAAACTAAATTCATTGAGTAGTAACAGTTCCAGTCTGATTAACTTCATGCAGGCCTGAAGGGGGCAGATCCTCAGGAGGCAATGAAACCAAAAGAAACCAGCAAGGGAGCGGCGCCCCCTGGAGGAGGGTGGTGGAGTGGCAGGACATTTGTGAATGCCCTGGAACAAAGGTTCGGGATCAGCACCCTCTCCTTTGAAATGTTTTTTTCAGTATTATTATGCAGAAACATACCAATTTCTTCTTAAGAACTGGTAATTACTTACTATATAAAGCTGACTGGTGGCTACTTTGTCACATAACAAAATTCAGATATTCTCTTCTTAAATTATCTTTTAAATTTAGGCTAATAGGCTTTCCTGAAGTCATTCATTCACAGAAACTTCTATTCTAAATGTTTGTGTCACCAATGATACCTTTTACTTGGTTGTAACTATATGACATTTTAAAGTATTCTGATAATTTCACCAGTTCCATATATAGGTGGTAGCTCTTTCTCTGCAACGTAAATGAAATGGCTCACGTAATAAATCTATCTCAATATACCAAGAGACTGATGTTGCTTACATAGTAAATCTATCTCAGAATACCAAGTCGAGGATTTCCCCATCGTCTGGATTTCTAGAACGGTTTGGGTCAGAAGTAAACTTTATTCAGGAATGAAGCCTTTAATATATTCAAGAATGTTTGTAGGGTGAGAAACTGATCAGTAGTGATTGGAACATTTTAGCTAACAAAACATTGTGAGGTGTGACTGAATGGAGAAAAAAATGGCTCCCTATCATGCATGAGTAGGGCATGTGATAAGAGAGTGTCTATGAGCATGTGTTTATGTGTATTAGTGATTGCCTTTCCATAACTTAGATTATCGGACTTAATGTAAACTTTTGCTAGCTTTTTGAGTACCATGTCAGAATGGTGCATAGGGATATATATGTAGGAATCATGACTCCAAGAGGCACAAGGCCGTTTTTGAAATAAAATTTTTACACCTGATATTCATTTTTCAGAAAGGGAAAATAGATGTGTTTCACGTGCACATAAATAGCTTATACCAGACTCGACATGCTGCCATTTTATCACCGTGGGAAACATAGTAGAAAAAATGAGTCAAAAGTGAATTGCTTTTTTACTAAATCACTTTAATATTGATAAGCAGGTTATGTGGCTATCCATTAGCAAATGTAAGCACCCCTATCAGGAACCTACAAGCAAAGTAACTGAATATAAATAAATAATTCTTTTAACTGGAGTATTTATATAACATTTTGTTTTAAAGGTTCAGTTTTAAATAAAGACATATCATGATCAGGTGCATGGCTATATTTTATTTTAATGAAGATGGGAGACGATATCTACAATAATTTATGCACTGCTGTGAAACATGTATGAAGTCAAAGATACTGCCTTATCTTTAAATTAAAGTATAATCATTTGATAAAACTTTTGCCACCTTTTTTGATATGATCCAAGGAAAGAAAGCTTATCCTTGTGGAAGTATCATGCTTCTTACAGAAATCATTCGATATGTTTACAAATATTACATTTTCATATAATTTGGATATCAATTTCTGGAAAGGATCTGTAAATAAAAAATATTCGTGGATAATTCCCAGGTGGGGACCTCAATCACATTCTGTAAATCATTAGCCCAGTTAACAAGAATAAACACCAGAAATTACTTCAGTGTTTCTAAACTTTCACCCCACACATCCATCAGAGTGCTGCAAAGCAAATGACATGTTGATGTCTTTGTGCACGATTCTTTTATTCCTTCATGTTTCAGAGCAATGCAAAGCCTGAATCAAGTGATAAGAAGTCCGCTAAGACCGATAGTAAGTGCATTTAATGACATTTAAAACTGATGGGCATGATCGCCATTTTATTCTCTCGAGAGACAGGCATTTTAGTGTGTTCATTTCAGCAGAGCCCACACTGGGAAACTCTGCCTGGCACGAGGTATCAGCAAAGACCCAGGGAAAACACGAGAGTCACTGTAGGAGTGACGGGAGAAATGGGGAAAGACAGATTCCTCCAGCCTGATCCTTCCTGATTTTCTTCTAGTCACTGAGTGTATAAATTCCAATCCCCTCGTACAGCTGAAGGGGAAAAACATGATTATCATATCATTCAAAGCTTGGCAACCTGAACTTCAGCTCAGTATAAATTTTCCCTCTATGAACTGACTTTTAATACTCTATTTCTTAACAAAACCTTAAATTTTGCACAACTAAAGACTTATTTACTCAGGCTTTGTTAGCACAGCTTCACATCTGCTAGTACAGCCATCCCAAGCCCATCACGGCACAAGTGTCTCCGTGTATGGTGAAGATGTAAAGTGAAAGGTGGCTCTTCACCAGATTCTGGAAGCCAGCTTTAGAAGAATGAAAATTGGGAGGCAGAGGCAGCCTGGTCTATAAGAGCTAGTTCCAGGACAGGCTCCAAAACCACAGAGAAACCCTGTCTCGAAAAACCAAAAAAAAAAAAAAAAAAAAAAAAAAAAACAGAAGAATGAAAACCGTGGAGAGGAACTATTGTGGTTGTGGCCCCTTCAGCCTTCCCACTCCACGTACTGCACTGTTTTCCATAAGAGTGAGGAGTAGGAAACTATAAATAGACATTACTAGAATTGCTTGGTTTTAGGATTTATTTGATAGAATTAGTGGGTAGCTAGCAGCAATGGGGGCAAAGGGAAGAATTCCTAGTAGACCAGAGCCCTGTAAAAAGGAAATAAAACGGATCTGTCACCCTAGTATCATAAAGACATCCTTTAAAATGTTTCCAAGGCAGAAAAACAAGGCAGGAAGGGTCAGTTTCTCAGTTAAATTAATATAATTAAATTAATAAGAATCAATCATGGGTCTGGAAGAAGCCCGTGGAGGAGGAGTCCTTCCTATCCCTGCTGAAATTATGGATTGTGATGGGTATGGATACTGGTGGGAGGGATTGAAGAACAAGAGTTATCATCGGGGCTCACATTGGGCATGTACAAAACTGTCAGAGAACAAGCTCAGCGAAGGTTCCATAATAATAGCACAGCACCAAGACAGCATTGATGGAGCCATCATCTCTTACCCAACTTCAGAGCCTATGGCAAATAACAGTGCCAGGGAAGCGTGGACATTTAAAAAAAAAAAAAAAAAAAAAAAAAAAAAAAAAAAAAAAAAAAAAAAAAAAACCTCTTTAGTATCATTATTATTTTTAAATCTTTAAGAGTCTTCTCTGTCTCCGATACATGTGCTTGACGCTCATCAGCACTAATGGGAATTAACAAGAAAATGGACCCTTAATCATTTATCTTACATTATAGGAAGGCATGATTTGCGGGCTTGATTAAAGTAGGAGCCGAACAAGATATTACAAGGATTTGAGTCTCTTCTAACGTGTCCACTGCAGTAATTCACTGGAAAATCATTAGAAAAATCTCCTTCTAGATCCTTCAGTGCTGGGATCAGTACAGACGTGAGAGGACAACGTGACGCAGAACCATGAAAGGCGCTCAGAAACCTGCGATTTACCGGGGTAGACACCATTTGCCATCCCTTCAGCATCCATTTAGCGCGTGTTTGGTGTACATTAGCCATAATGTTGCACTCAAAGTGAAAACTATTTATTTGTGCAGAGTAAGTTCAGGAAAAGTGTTTTGACCTAAGGATTTAAGACTTAATACTTTTAGGAAACCTTATTATTGTGTGGCTTGTATTTAAAAATTCAAGCTGAGAGCAATGCTAATCTATGTAAGAATGCTTCCGGCAGCACAAGTGTGTGATTTTTGGAGCAAAGCAAACTAAAATCTGAGGATGGACAGCTTGCCCTGGCGTCTGTTATCTGAGACACCCGTCCTCGCTGTGGGTTCTTGCTGTCCTTATCTGCACTGTTTTCCTCCACAGAAGGGTGTGTATTTCACTTCCCTAAAGGCTTGTTTGAGCCTTCACAGCGCCTCCCACCTTCCAGATGCCACATTTCTTACTGGATCTTGCATTTCAGGGTCTCTCATTTTGGGGGTCACAAATCAGTCACCATGAGGAAAGAATGTCACTTTAGATGACCATGATTTGGTGATTCAACTTCATTTGTTATTTTGATTAATTGGGAGATTGTTATGTGACATGACTAAACTTCATTCGTTGAAATTTAAGTTGATTAAATCAAAAAGCGATTTAAAAAAAAAAAGCAAGAATATTGTCTACATTCCCCTTCTGGAAATTTTGTTGTAGCCAAAATCACAGAAATTTAACTCTCAGGAAGGTACCTGTAAACTATTGTAAAATGGTGTGTTTTGTCTTATTAAGAGATTCAAGAAAATGAACTTAACCTTAAAAATAAAAAAGTGAATGCCAATAAAAAGCAAAATATAATAGAAAGTTGAATGTTTCTTCACATAAATAGTGAAATCATTGTAAACTCAAACATTGTACCTATCATAGAAACAAAACCACAAAGTGTTTCATAATATATTTAATAAGAAGCATATATTTGTCAAAATAATGTTACAACTTTGACTGAGGAAATTGTAAGATAAGTTGAAATAATATAGTAACAAACCTTTTACCTTACTGAAGAAAAGGTAGCTTAAATGTATCAAATATCCCTGTTTTTATACAGCTGAGATGAGATCTTGAATAATTTTAAGTCTTCCATTACTGGATTCATTTCAATAATAATCCAAAAAACAGTGCATTAAAGTTAGGCTAGAAAAAGTATAATTTTAAAAACACAATGATATTAATTTCCATAAACTATATATAGTATGAAATATACTTAATCTACAATAAATAAAATATTTGATTTAAAATAATACAGCAATAAAATATATTAATATGACCATGCAAAATTATTGACAAGCTGAATGGCATGCATAAAAATTCCCATATATATTATATTGCATGATAATATGAAGAAAGCACAAGTTAGAAACTTGACAATTGCTGCTAAGATTTATGTGTCTGATTCAAGGTCTTGCTAGTAGTAGGAGGTCATTCTGTATATGTGTTGCTTATGAATAAAGAAACTGCCTTGGCCTGTTGATAGGGCAGAAATTAGGTAGGCGGGGAAGACAGAATTTAATTCTGAAAGGAAGAAAGAAGAATCAGAAAGACGCCATAGAGCCACCAGAAACAGACACTGGAAATTTTACCCAGTAAGCCACTGCCTTGTGGAGATACACAGATTAATAGAAATGGGTTAAATTAATATAAGAGTTAGCCAAGAAGCTAGAGCTAATGAGCCAAGCAGTGATTTAATTAATACCATTTCTGTTTGGTTATTTCAGGGCAAAGCTAGCAGGGCAGCTGGGACAAACAAGCAGGCCCTCCTTACAACAGCTAGTAGGACAGGCTAATCAGGAACTTGCTATGTAGCCCGTGCTAGCCCAAGATTTTTATTGCTTTATTGCTCATTGCTTAGAGAGTGGGGTGGGGCAGATGTGCTGCTGTGCTTAGCTTAAAACAGGCATTTAAACAAGCTAAAAACTAGATACAACTAACTCCTGAGAAAGATAGTAAATGTAGGGAAGCAATACTGAGGTAGCAGTAGATCTGTATTTAACAAACAAAAAGATGTATAAATAAAAAAGTAATAGGTCGTAGAAGTGAAAGTCCTCCATTAATGAGTCTGTGCAGCAGAAAACATGATATTAACAATAAGAAAACAAAGTATAATTTTAACACTGGGACAAAAGGTGAATATTTCATGTGACAAGATATTGTGCTAAGCTAATACAAAAAAGAGAAATTTAGAACATTTAGCAAAAACATGGAATATCTAAAAGAGAAAATTTAAAAGATTAAAACATGGAATATCTAAAAGAGAAAATCTAAAAGATTAAAAATTATAGGAAAATATAATCTTGATAAGAAAGTATAATATAAAAATTAAAACAAAATCTTATATTTAGTTCATTAGAAAAGAGTTATTTAAATAATAACACATAGAGATATAATTTAAATAATGTGCACAGAGGTGTAATTGTTTGATAAATTGGTATGACTATATGGTAGTCATTATATTGATAATTTCATGTACATTATTATATTTAGTTAATAATTCCACAATAAATAAATTAACTTAAAAAGATAACTAAATTCCCTTAAAAGTTTCACAAACAGCTGAATGGCAGTGGTGCATGACTTTAATTCCAGCACATAAGAGGCAGAGGCAGGCAGATCTCTGTGAATTTGATGCCAGACTGGTCTACAAGACCTAGTTCCAGGACAAGCTTCAAAGGTACAGCAAAAACCCTATCTCAAAAAACAAACAAGCATAAAGTTTCACGAAGAGACTTGTGTTTTTCAGTTAGTCATAAAAATATAAGTAATTATACGTGTACATTATGACTCTCATGGGGCATATTTTAAAATGTCTTTTAACCTAAATATGTAAGAAAATATTCAGTATAGAGAAAGAGAAGAAAATACATAATGTCAGGCTTCTTTCAATGAATGGCATTTTGTAAAGTAGAAATCTGGGATCTATCTGATTATACGTATTTTGAAATAGCTAATAAATGTAGACACAATATAGGACAAACTCCAATAACATTCACCCAGACAGGATACACACTGCTCCATTGTTTTATCTGTGCCTTAATCTGAGGCTATTTCAGTCAGCAGTTACAATTCTGCACTTACCTGCCTGCTTTCTGGAAGTGGCACAGCCACTCTGGCCTCAGCCTGGTGAGAATTCTGTTCCTGCAGGCACCAGATTCGCCACAACCTATGAAGGTAGCTTGAGCTAAATCTCTATCACTATATTCATAACTAAGGCTTGAGAATCAAAGGCTGGGATGAAAGCCTGCTAGCTCAGAGAGGTTGAGTAGCAACTAACTAACCTTCTCCCTTGCTGGTGTTTCCCTAAGAAAACCTTCTGCTCCACCAAACAAAAATACCATGCCATTCAAAACCCTTCCCTACTACTTCCAGTGCTTCTCTCTATCTCTTCCAGGTGCCCTCTGAGGCTCTATGATTACTTTCTGTTAACTAGTTGCTGATGCAGCCTCCTTACCCAAGGTTAATTTTATTTAATAAATGTAAATGCAGGCTTGCACACTGGGATCGAATATCCACCAACAGCTCCCTCTGTTCTCACACATCATTCTGATACAATTTTAAGCCTTGTATAGTTTTACTTCTAATTATTTTAATATATCTCTGACGATAAGGACTTTTAGTAACTTAACATCATATTTACACCTAACATATGAAAACACTTCTTAATAATTCCAAATAACTGTCAATGTTCAAATTACTCATAATGGGTTTTTTTTTTGTTGTTGTTGTTGTTTTGCACACATTTTGATATAGAAGCTCATAAATGAAACTCAGGTGATGTGTCATTTAGATATTAAATGATCTACTTCAAGGTTTTATTACTAGTGGCATCCTGGGATCAACACTGCTGTATTGGACCATTCTGTGTGAGAGAAAGGAGTGGTCAGCCTTACCCTTGGCCTCTGTCCACTGGCTATCCATAATGCCCAAAGCATCTTCAGGATGTGAAGACAGTGGAAAATCCTGTGGTTGAGAACCACTTCCACAATCTTACTCCTCTCACCAATGCCCAATGTGTTCTCTCTCTTTTATAGGTTATCTGCTGTAGAATGTGGAGGATTTGCCTTGTGGCTAGATCCAGGCTTGACTTTGTGAATGGCATCTCCACGTGCACACATTCTTTCATCCTTGGTATTTATATAAAGTTCCAAACCCTTTAATACAGTCCCTTATGTCATGATGATCCACAACTGTAAAATTATTTTTGTTTCTGATTTATAACTGTAATTTTGCTACTGTTGTGAATTATAATATAGTATAATTTGTATTTTTCAAGCTATCTCTTACATCTAGAATTAACCCATCTTCATTATTTTATATTTTACCACGAGGCTCGTGGCCTACCATCAAGGTTTCAGCATGTCTGTCTCTGGCGGCAGCTCTATGGCTTCTCCCCTGCCTCCACCTTCCTTCTTTCAGCATTCAGTTTTGTTTTCCCCACCTAGCTCTATTCTACTCTACCTTGGGCTCAAGGCATTTTCTTTACTAGCCAATGGTATTCACAGCATACAGAAGGGGAATCCCACATCACTTCTCCTTTTCTGTTTAAATAAAAAGGATTGGGATAAAACCGGACTCTCTGAACATGGCGGACAATGAGAGCTGACAAGAGGCCAAGGACAATGGCACGGGGTGTTGATCCTACTTCAGGTTCTGGCTTTGTGGGAGCCTAGACAGTTTGGATGTTCAACTTCCTTGATCTGGATGGAGGGGGGAGGACTTTGGACTTTCCACAGGGCAGAGAACCCTGACTGCTCCTGGGACTGGAGAGGGAGGAGAAGAGGAGTGGGGGAGGGGGAGAGGGGCGGGAGGAGGGGGAGGGAAATGGGAGGCGGGGAGGAGGCAGAAAATTTTTTTTTTCAATAAAAAAATAAATAAATAAATAAAAAGGATTATTTTAACTTTAACATAATAAAATTACATAAAACAGTTATCAAGCAAGAAATACAGTTACAATATTTATATCTATTTTATCTTTTATCATAAATAAAGAAAACTATATTATTACTATCTATTCTTCAACTCCATCGAAGACCCAAGAAGGAGAATAATATTACTTGAGTAAACAGGAAGTATGATCAAACAACTTCCAAAATGTGTAACAAATGAAAGAGACAACTGGCTACCTGGGCAATCACACAAAGTATTATTTGCAACGTTGGAGGAACCAACTTTAGCTAAGGCCTAGAATAACTGACAGGCCATTTTCAGAGGCAGGAAATTTTTCAAAACCATCTAACCCTGTCTTGGCAAGATTTGACAGTCTTTTTTCTTGTATCCTGCTTGTCTAGAGTTCCTTTTCAAGCTTCCTCAGGTTTTACGTGGATATAGTCAACCACACTGGAGCACCAGTTTTTAGTAGGGGGCCACTTGTTTGTTTCCCAGCCACCCAGACTCCCAAAATAACAACATAAAAACTGTATTGATTAAATCACTGCTTGGCCTATTAGCTCTAACTTGTTATTGGCTAGCTTTTATGTCTTAATTTAACCCATTTCCATTATTTTACATTTTATCAAGAGGCTTCTGGCCTACAGGCAAGGTTCCAGAGTGTCTGTCTCAGGCAGCAGCTACATGACTTCTCCCCTGACTCCTTTTTCCTTCTTCCAGAATTCAGTTTAGTTTTCCCTGCCTAACTCTATTCTACTCTCTCGTAGGCTCAAGACGGTTTCTTTATTAACCAATGCTATTCACAGCATACAGAGGGGAATCCCACATAATTACTATAATTCAAACCATTAATCACCTCTCATCTAGAGCAATGCCACAGTCTCTGAACTGGGCTCTCTTCTGATCTTCGCACCTCCTCTGTAATTCCCCTTTCCGCAGATGCCAGGGAGGACATTCAAAAATGCTTGTGTAGCTATATCAATCAAGTGTGTTCTCACACCTTGTGAACACTGAAGACCCTTCATTGGATGTTGCCCATTAGATATTGCCCTGAACTCCCTTGAGGATGTCTTATGAATAGACTCAAATGCCTTCATTGACTCAATCCTTCTGCCTTGTTTTTATTAAGATGCCTCTACATTTTCTTTGTGCATGATTCATGGCTCATAAGCCATGCTTAGTCTTTCTGTGTTTAAAATTTTGCATAAATAGTAGCTATGTTTTGAATGTAAAATGCCACCCATGGGCTTATATGCCTCAAAAATTGATCACCAGCTGGGATGCTGCTATGGAGGTTATGGAACTCATAGTAGCCTGGTAGAAGGCCAAGGGTCACTAAGGGAAGGTCTTGGGGTTTCTATAGACTGGCCTCACTTCCTGTATGTTCTCTGCTTTCAGACTGTGTATACAATGTGAGACACTGCCTCATGCTCCTGCCATCATGTACCACCACCATAGTATGGCTTTGTCTCCTCTTAAACTATAAATCAAAATAAACACATTCTCCCATCTATTGTTTCTTTTTCAGGTGTTTGGTCACACATTGTAGTGAGAAAAGTAACTAATGCAGAAGCAGAGTCTCTGTTATTTTTGATTGACTTTTTATAATTATATGTGAATTCTTAAAGATCTGTACATATACTCTATGGCAATCTATTGTTTTATAAACCAGTTGATTATTAATAGTTGGCATGCAGATGCTAAAGAATGCTGACATGCATAATAAATTTAAGCTATAGAAAACTGATTTATATTGCAGGAATTAAAGAACAGGGTTAAAAATCCAACTATATCAGTGATAATTTCTGAATTTTTATTCTTTTCATTTAAAGTTCTTAAAAGATGCCTTAATTTGAATAAAATTAGTTTTTAAAACTTGCCACCTATCTTCCTTTATGAACAAATGATTTCTAAGCAATCGTCCATTTTATACTAGCATATCAACAAATTAAAAAAATACCATTTAAATCTTTATTATAGTAAACGTCAGTCAATCACCACATCTAGTGAGAGGTAGGTAACATGTATTTGTTTTGCAAAAGAAAATAAGTGATAAAATCTGGGACAACTTCAAGTATTAAGAAATCCTTATTTTTAAAAATATAAGCACATTTCCTTCATTTATTAAGGAAGATATTACGGTCAGTAATCAAAAGCTAAAGATATGAGCAAAATGTCTTCACTAATTATTCTAATTCTTTAATGCAGGAATTTCTTCAGGCAACATGACTTTAATTTCTCATTATTTTCTATTTGTAAGTTTAGCAGTTAAACAAGAAAATGAAGGCATAAGTCACTTTGGGGAAAAACAAAGGATAATATTAGCATCAAAAGAAGAAGCTATTGCTGCTTATAAATTTGAAATTTAAATAAAATAAATGTATTAACTAACAAAATAAAATATTAATGGCAGAGATAAAAGAAAAGGCAACCATAGCTTAAGAATTCAGTGATTCTCTATTCATTGGAGATATATAAAAGCAGTAAAATGTTGTTCAAATAGATGGATTTGAGATTATAGTATGATAAACTTATGATTCATCCTGAGTTGTTGATAGCATCTATCAAATTTCATGTTTTATTCATGTGTTGGGCAATCACTATTGACAATTAGCACCTACTAATTCCAGACTTGTTGACTTAAGAAGTCCTTTCATTTGCTTAGTTTTATTTGATTTACAGAGAAGACCTTTGTAAACCAAATACTAAGCCACATGCTTAGACACAGGAAAGATGTGTAGAGGTATGTATGCTTTAAAAAGAACAGAGATTCCAGCATTGTGAGAGACATGGATAACATATAAATACATGATAAATGGCACCAGAATAGCTAGAATGTATATGATAAATGAATAGATAGATGATAAGTAGATGATGATGAACATAGACAGAAATAGATGACAAATAATATCCTGGTAGGGTAACCATTGCTATGAGGCACAACAGCCAAAAACAAGTTGGAAAGGAAAGAGTTTATTGATTTGTCCTTCCATATCATAGCCCATCACTGAAGGAAGTCAGAATGGGAACTTACATAGGCCTGGAACCTAGAAGCAGGAGCTGATGCAGAGAACATGGAGAGATGCTGCTTGCTGACTTACTCCTTATGACTTGCTCAGCATGTTTTCTTATAGAACCCAGGACCACCAATCCCAGAGGTGGTCCCAATGACACTTGGCAGAGCCCTCCCCCATCAATAGCCAATTTAGAAAATGCTGTAAATGCTTGACTACAGTCCAATCTTATGGAGGCATTTTCTCAATTTGATTCACCCTTCGCTCTGATAACTCTATCTTGTACTAAATTGACAACTTAAAATTAGGTCAGCACAGATAATGAATGGATGCATGAATAGATGGTAACGGATAAGTTGGTTGTAGATTGATTGATAGACAGATGTTAAACAGGAGAATGGATGTGTGATAATATATGGGTAGATGATGATCGGTTAATAGATTAAATAATAGATGAATCATGTAATAAATAGTTTTAGCTGTCAACATTACACGATCTAGAAGCAACTGTAAATAAAGTTCCAATGAAGGACTGTCTACATCAGGTTGACTGTAGGAGTTTGTTCTGGGTGTGGGATTGGTGTGGGAAGATCCAACCCTCCAAGGGCAGCACCCTTCCCTGGACTTAGGTGCTAGACTATATAAGAATGGAGAAAGTGAGGTGAGCATCAGTCAAATGTATACATTTATTCTCTGCTCTTGACTGCCGATAAGATGTGACTAGCCCCCTCCAGCTTCTACACTATCATCTGAATCCTGAGACTTGAACTCACATCTTCTGACTTAGTGGCAAGTGCCTTTAGTCACGGATCCATGTTGCAGGAGCCTAGGGGAAAATGTCGTCCAGCAACTCTTAACGTATTTCTTTCTTCATCGCCATCCAGATAAACAGGACCCTTATACATCCACTTTGTTCCTTACATTGTCTATTTCTACATCTTCCATAGTGTTCCTTCCAAATCCTTGTGAGATTTTAATCAGGTCTAACGTAACATATTTTCACTTACAGATCATTTGTGTTATATCTAAAAGCCCACCAACAACCCTCAGACAGTTAGACTGTTTCATGTGGTATCTTCTGAAAGCTTTATAACTTTATTTTTTATGTTCAAGTCTATGATATACTTAGAGCTAATTTTTGTGAGTTTCTGGGCTGGTTTGGGGGAGAAGATGGATATCTAATTACTGTAGCATGGTTTTTTTTTTTTGAAAGGACAATCTTTTTACTATCAAACGGCTTTAATTACTTTATCAATGATAAAGACACCACGATTTTGTGTCTCTTTTCATGGTGATCATTTGCTTTGGTGATGTTTACCTATGACAGAGTGTTGTATTTTTATTCATATAATAAACCTACAGTTCAAATTGCATTCATTCTTTTTTGACCTTCTGTAGCCTTGATTGCTTATTTTTATATTTGCATATAAATTGCAGAATCAAAGTGTCAGTACCGAAATAAATAAATAGATGGGATCCTGACTTGGATTCGGATCCTGATTTGGATTGCAGGGATTTAGAGCTCAGGTTGGAAGCTGGCAACCTTGTTCCTTCTCCTGCATATGAAATACCTCTCTATGGACCAATGAGAGGGCTCAGGGAGTAAAGGTGCTTGCCACCAAATGTGTCAGCATGAGTTCAGCAGAAGGTCCCATAAGGTAGGAGAAAACTGGCCTCCCCTCAAGCAAGCCAGCTTCTTACTTCTGTATGGACACCATGGACACACATGCCCAAAGATGATTCTCTGTCTGTCTGTCTCTCTCTCTCTCTCTCTCTCTCTCTCTCTCTCTCTCTCTCTCTGTTTCCCACATACAAACACACAATCACACACAAAATCACACATACTCTCTCACACACAATTTTAAAATTTTTAATTTAAATTTTTTTAATTATTCCCTTAGTCTAAGAAGTCAGGGAGCAAAGGCAAGCTGAGCTCTGAGTTCAAGGTCAATCTGCTCTAAATTATAAGTTCTCAGCCAGCCAGAGATACATAATGAGACATTGTCTCTAATAATATTAGTTAATAAAAATGATGAGAATAGTAATAATAACATTTGCCAGGCAATGAAGGCACACACCTTTAGTCCCGGCACTCAAAAAGGCTAAGGCAGGTGGATTTCTGTGAGTTTGAGGCCAGCCTTGCTTACAGACTGAGTTCCAGGACAGCTAGAGATACATAGAGAAACCCTGTCTCCCAAAACCAAAATAATAATAATAATGAGAAGAGGAGGAGGAGAAAAAGATGATGATGATGATGATGATGATGATTATGATGATGGAGGAGGAGGAGAAGGAGGAGAAGAAGACAAGGACTGATGACTACAGTGATGAAGAAGATGATGACAATGAAGAAGAAAAGTATCTCTGCGTGGATTTATCTTACATAGATTTTCATTTCTAGATAATTTATGCTTTTCTTGTTGATGACATGGTATTACATTTTAAATTTAGGACCACAGTTGTTCTATGCTGATGTATAAAAAGGCATTAGCATTTGTATTTAAGCCTTTTGTTTGTCAAGGTTACTGTTTCTGGGTACTTGCTGCTGTCATGGCTGTTGGTTAGCGCTCTTTGTTCTGACTTTTTGAGATGTTGAGACACACAATCAATCATGTCATCCTCAAACAATTTTGTTTCTTTATTAACGATGCATTTCTTTTTCTCTATTTTTTTTCTGCCTACTAAATTAGCTGGAACTTTCAGGAATAGTGAAAAAAGAAACCCTTGTCTTATGGCAGTTTGTGAAAAAGCATCCTCTTTGATGCCATTAAGACAATGATGTTATTGTAAATCATTTCTGTACAAATGCAGAAATGTCCCCTCTATTTCTAGTTTGCAAGTTTCTCTCATAAAGGGATGCTGAATTTCTAAAAAAAAAAGTTTTTCTGTATCTATTGTTATGATCATATAAATTTTATTTGAGCTTCTTTCAATGTGATTGATGATGACATTAATTGATTTTCAAATTTTGAATAAGTCTTGCAAGCATAGAATAAATATCTCTTGTTTGTGGTTTATGCTTATGTTTTTTTCATTGTCAACTTTAAGTAATTTAAAGGAGAATGGCACAGGAACTTTCAACTGGCGATAGATCGAGAGAGAGACAGAGACCCAAATTGGAGCAACGGTCTGAGCTCTTAAGGTCCAAATGAGGAGCAGAAGGAGGGAGAACATGAGCAAGGAAATCAGGACCACGAGGCGTGCACCCACCCACTGTGACAGTGGAACTGATCTATTGGGAGCTCTTCAAGGCCAGCTGGACTGGGACTGAATAAGCATGGGTTGAAACTGGACTCTCTGAACAAGGCGGACAATGAAGGCTGATGAGAAGCCAAGGACAATGGCACTAGGTTTCGATCCTAATACATGAACTGGCTTTGTGGGAGCTTAGCCTGTTTGGATGCTCACCTTCCTGGGCCTGGATGGAAGTGGGAGGACCTTGGTCTTCCTGTAGGGCAGGGAATTTGGACTGCTCTTCAGTATCGAGAGGGAGGGGGAATGGACTGGGGGGAGGAGAAGAGAAGTGGGGATGGGGGAGGGGAGTGGGGGGAGGGGGCAATGTGTGGGAGGAGGGGAGGGAAATGGGAAACGGGGAGCAGTTGGAAATTTTAATTAAAAAAGAATAAAAAAAATGAAAAAAAAACTTTAAGTAATTTATCATAGAAGTTTTTGAAAAATCAATTATTTACTCATTAAAGTTGACCTCACAGAAATAGTTTAAAATATTCCTTACACTCCTTTTTTCTAAAATATACACTAAGGATGTTTCATACTCAATTTCTTACATAGTTGATGGAATATTCCTGCTACAGCATCTGAGTCTGCTGCCTTCTGCTTTGGGAGGTTATTAGCTATGTATTCCATTTCTTTAGTAGGCATGGCCTTCTTTGAGTTACCTGTTTGACTGCATTTGAAGTTTGATAGGTTGCATCTTTGGGAGATTTCATTCTGTTGCCTAAGTCCTGCAGAAAGGGGTATATACTCTTCAACTCCCTTCTAGTATTTGTGGGGTGCTAGTGATCGTCCCACCTTCCTTTCTGGTCTTAGCAATGTATGTGTTCTTGCTGTTGTGCTTAGTTTGTTTGTTTAGAGGCTTGTCAATTTCATTGATCTTTTAAAAGATCCACATTTTGGATTCATTCATTTTTTTCTGTTGTTTTCCTGTTTTGACCGTCACTAATATTATTGTATCTTTTAACCTACTTGCCAAAATTTTATTGCTTTTTCTTTTTGTTCGAGAAGCTTATGTTGTTGACTTTGTTTTCTCCTTTTCTCATGCCCTTTTATATTTTCTGTCATATTTAGTCCAAAATATTTGAAACATTTTTGAGTGTTTTTCTTCTAATCCATCTATTATTTCAAGTTTCTTATTTAACAACCAAAAGAAATTTCTAAGTTGAATGTCTATTGAATATTGCTGCATTTAAGAATTTATTATAAATAATTTCTGGTTCTACAAGTTTGCATTTATGTGTTGTATGTCTGTCATTCGTCTTGGTAAATGTTCTATGTGGCTATATTTGGAAATGTAGTATTTTCTGTTGTTAAATTAAGTAATCTTAAATACTGATTAGATGAAAATCACTGATAATGTTATTTACTATATTATATATTTACGAATTTCCTTCTTACTGAATGAGTATCTTACAGATAAGAGAATGTTGAAATCAGTTGTAATAATACATTTTTCAATTCCATTTTGGAATTTTTTCCAATTTTACCTCATACATTTTGAGACTTTCTTGGTAGGTACATGCTCATGAAAATATACCTCTTTTCAGAATTAACACCTGTGGCAATATATAAGATTCTTTCTATTTTATGTCCATTTAGTAATTTAATTATTATTTTTCGAGCAAAAACAATGAATATCATTATGGCATTTTATAGACTCACAATTGTATATACATTTAAAACTAGATTCTATACATGAGAGGGAAAAACAGCATTATTTGTCTGAGTTTGTTTTCTGTCACAGCACAATGACCCTTAGTTACATCCATTTCCCTGAAGATGTTATCCTTCCTTGTGACTGATCCTTACCCACTCTCTCCCTCTTCCTCTGGCCCTCCCACTCCAGCCCTGTGGCATTTTTCTCATCCATTTATTCATTGATTGACCAATAAGCGGGGACCAAACCTGGGGAATTATGAACAGTGCTGTAGTGAACATGGATGTGTAAATACCTTTTGCATGCCTAAAGTCGTTGGAGTGTTCACAAAGGTGTAGTATAGCTGGGTCACACGGTGCTTCTCTGTTTTCAGTTTCTAAGGAACTTCCTGTGATTTCCATCATGGCTGAAGACATTTGCCTTCCCAACAGCAATGTCTAAAGTTTCTAATTCCTGTATACCTTTGTCCATATTTGTTTCTGTTTCTTTATTTGATGAGTTCCATTCTGACTGGAATGAAATGGAGTCTTAGTCCAATTTTAATATGCATCTCAAGGACAGTTAAATATGTTAAACTGTTTTCATGTGTTCGATTTCTCATTTATATTTCTTAGATAACATGTTTTGGTGTCTAATTTATACATGCTAACATCTGCTTAATCACTGATAAATTCCTTTTTTGTGGGCAGGGGTTTTCAAGACAGGGTTTCTCTGTGTACCTTTGGAGCCTGTTCTGTAGCTCACTCTGTAGACCAGGTTAGCTTTGAACTCACAGAAATTGGCCTGCCTCTGCCTCCCGAGTGCTGGGATTAAAGACATGTGCCACCACTGCCTGGTGATTTCATTTATTCTAAAATCTGCCTTTTACTCTTTTTTTCTTTGTTTTTTCTAGACAGGGTTTCTTTGTAGCTTTGGAGTCTGTCCTGGAACTAGCTCTTGTAGACCAGGCTGGCCTTGTTCTCACAGAGATCCGCCTGCCTCTGCCTCTTGAGTGCTGGGATTAAGGCGTGTGCCACCACTGCCTGGCCTTTTTTATATTATTAATTAAACTTATTCATTTGTTTTATGTCAATACCGCAGATGACCTCCCTTATCTCATTCTCTCCCATCGCTTTTCCCAACTCATCTCTGTGTTCCCTCCAATCCACTCCTCCTATTTCTATTTAGAAAGGGGCAGGCCACCCATGGGTGTCAACAAAGCATGCATATCAAGCTGATGTGAGATTAAGCTCCCCCCCCCATATTAAGACTTGACAAGTCTGTCTTTTCTAACTGGAATATTGATTCTTTATTGGTCATGTCAGCATTATATACCTTTTACTTCACATATTTTATCTCTTTATTATATTTCTAGGATTCTTATTGGCAATGTATAGAGGATTTCATTTTCATCTACTCTGTCAACCTCTGTGAATTTATTAGTTTATTAAAAGCTTTTATGTTCAAAGTAATTATTTAAATAGTGGACGGGTTTCTTTTACACAACTCATTATTTATTACATTTGCCTTTTTGTCTTATTAGAGTTCAGCCTTCTCCTGCTTCCTTTAGTCTTCCTTGGGCATTCTGTGATTCTGTTTTATCTCCTCTACTGAGATAGCAAGTGCAGTTCCTTTTCTCCCTTCCACTGTTGACTCTAGTGTTTGTGGTACTATTTGTAATTAATCTAAGTTCATCCTCAAACAATATGGTTTTAATTCATATGTAGTATGGGTTTCCTTCTAACAGAGCATATATCCTTTCTTTATTTAGTTTCCATCATTCTCACTCACTTCAAATACTCATGAGCTACAATCACTTAGCACAGAATTGTGTTCTTACTATCGAGTGTTACATATAGTGTTTGATGGTTGGAGGGCTATTATTATTTTGAATAACATAACTACAAAAATGAAAATATTTAATGTTCCCAACTACTGTTCCTTCTTCACAAATTCCACATTTCACAAGTTTCCACACATCTTATCTGTGTTTTCCAACTCTGAAGAAATTTCTTTTAACATGACCCAAAACAGGTCTACTAGAGGCCATTTCTGATGATTTTTCTCTTTTTTGTGATATTGCTGTTTTTCTGAGAAAGGTTTCACACCTCCTTCACTTTAGAAAAATAATTGCACTAGGTGCAAATTTTTAAACTGCTGTGAGCATGTTGCATGATTTGTCATGATGTCTTGACATTTTGCTACATGAGATTCAAATTGGACTTCTGATCCACAAACCTATATGTTAATAATGTGCAGTCATGAGTAGCTGTCTGTAGTAAAACTCATACACTACTACAGGGCTTGGATATAGTTTAACTTTAATGGAGCATCAGCGTTTTTCTCAAGGCTCATCCCTTTCAAATCCATCTTCAATGCTGCTGTCAGAACAACTGATCAAATGCTGACATTTAATGTGACTTACTTTTATTTCTTCAATCACTACAAGAACAAAATATCAAGCATGTACCCTCACGTGATCTATTGTCACTTACCTACTCAGCTTCAGTTTTTCTCAGAAATTCAACGCTGTTCCTCTGTAATATTGAATTAATCAAAACCTTATAATGTGAGGTTCTCAGGTTCCAAGAAAACATAAATAAAATATGGGTAACAAATAACAGTTTAATTCATATGAGGGGTTCCAGTTTAAAGAATGAAAATGCTTTAAGAGATGAGAATGATATCTCTAGAAATATGGGTTCCACTCAACAGCATGATCAGACACCACTATTTTTGAATATCTGCTCAAGGATGTTCAAGAATAAGAAGGATGGACTTTTTCTCCCTTTGTGACAACTACGTGCCAGAGAATAGTGAGGGAAAAAGCTTCATAAATTTTAGAGAATCTGCAACCCACCTTGCCTGTGAAATTCTCAAGGGGTCCTCATAGGTATATAAATCAAATATTTGCTATTGATAAATTATTCAAACATTATTTTAAAACAATTCTCTGGTTTACATATAATTTTACAACTTATTAATGATGAAATAAAAATTTCATAATAATGAGATAGATATTCTTTTTATTTTTACATGGGGAATTGAATCTTGGCAGAACACAGTGCAGGGCATAGACTGTCTTCAACCTTCTTTCAGAGGCGATAAACACTTAGATTTTATTATCACTGATGCTGAGAACACCACTTGGCATAAATACTCAGTACAAAATTTAGGGCCATTGCAGAAAAATATCATTCTCATTCCAAGATTCTTTTATAGAACTCAAGTCAGCAACTCAAACAGTTGTTGTTGAAATCAAAGATTCAAACACAACACAATGCAAAGGAAGGCTAATTTGATAGATCTTGACAAATTTCTAAACTATTTATGGATGCGTGACATTCCTACCAAGAGAATGAGAATACACATTCACTCATAACACTGTCAGTTCTTGATGTGAATGGACTTCTTATGTTAGCAACTGCAAGAGGTGTGTATGTTTCAAAATGCTTGGAAAGAACTAAAAATCAAAGTATATGTGCATAAAGGACCTCGACGGCATCTTCATTTGAAATAACCCAAAGTAGGAACCAATCTGAATACCCACCAACAATATTTCTAAATGGATACATGAACTTGAGTCAGGAAAGGAACAAAACATGGACACATACAGATAAATCATGCAGAGTCAAAGAAGTCAAATAATAAAGGATGTTATTGAGGCTTTATTTATTTAAAAACCCAGTTTCTATAATTACTATTTAATCTATAGTGGCAGTAGTTGTCTGAAAATGTGGCTAAGGAGAAGAAATTAAAGTTGGATATAATAAATAAAAAAAGAATATAACGTATTACAAGTGGTTATGGAAAACTTGATACAGTAGCAAATACCCAAATTTTTGCATGTAGCACATTTTCACAAATTTATTAAGTACATACTTTAAATATTTTCACTGGATTTTAATTATACATCACTACAAGCTAGCTTAAAGTAGTAATCTTTGAAGAGTTCAGAAGGTTGTCTTAGAATCTAGGAAGACAAAACCCTGGCACTCTTCCCTAAGGAATCACAAACCTAAGCTTTTATATATGTAAAACAATCAGTCAGCTCTACTTTAAATCTTTAGGGTACATACCCATCATCAATAGTTTATATACACACACACACACACACACATATATATGGAGATGGAGGGCAGAAATGGATATAAGGCATTAACCATCACCTTCGGTCGTCAATCAATCCTAGTAAGAAAGGAAAATCAACCAATGATAATTGGGCTGCTTTGTTCCTGTTCCCTGCCATGAATAGGTTCTATATTCAACAATATGCCCTTTAAAAGTTTTGTCTCCTTGCATTTTGTACCTCAAGGCTAATTGATGAAAACATCTTAGTCTAACTCTAAGTTACTTTCAAAGCTTTGTTTCAGCTGTATTGCACCCTGAAACCTGTAAATACATCTCCCAACATTAACGTTAAAAAAATTTAACTAGCTGGGCTACTGAGGCTCAATTTTTTGTCCTAATTTTCAACCTAAGCTGCAATCCATGTGGCTCCTCAATAGAAATTCATGTGTTCTAGCTGTGTGACACTTCCTTGTATATACTTTTATTAATCAAAACTCTATATAAACTAACATTGCCATCATCAATCAGAAAATACAGCTTAAAAAGGAATCATCTTTATACTAATCCACAGATAAAAATGCCCAGCAGAATGGGATCTTTCCATGAGATAAAGGCACTGCATTGCAGGCAGTGTGAATCTCCCACACTCATGCACACCGTGTGCCATACCAGAGAAAGACGGCGGCAACAAACAGGTAGTGGCACAGTAGAAGCATTCTGGGGTTTGTGGTCTCAGAGCCTTGCCTATCTGAGATTCATCCATCAGGGAGTTTTCTCCTAATGGATCGACACATTGAACATCAATTGCCACGTGCTGCTCCTCTTAATTTGAAAAAAAAAATAACACCATAAATTCACAGGCAAATGAATAGAACTAGAGAAAAACCATCCTGAGTGGGGTAATCCAGATCCAGAAAGATAAATTCGGTATGGTATTAATTTTAAGTTGGTATTGGCCATTAAGTAAATGATAACCAAGCTACAAGCTCAAGGCCCAGGGAGGATAGGCAAGTAGCAGACTCTAAGGAGGAAACATGGGTCTCCTTGAGAGGGGGAAATAGAATAGATTTTTGTGGATGACCTGGGAGCAAGAGGGGATAAGAGTGGGAGGGATCAGATGATGAGAGATGGAGGAAGAGCAGGAGGAAAGAGATGGCTAGAATTGGAGGATATTTGGGGGTAGTATGGAACCTAGTGCAGTGGAAATGTCCTGGAATCTACGACAGTGATCCTAATGAGGTGCTAGTAACAAGGCATATGGAGTCTCACTCACTGGACATTTCTTGTCTTCACGCAAGGCTTTCAGTTGGATAGCATTCAATTGAGTTTTTGGCCAAAGAGGGTCCCATGGAAATCCTCAAACAACCCTGGGTGGTGCTAAGACAAGAGTTGCACTCTGCAAAATAACAGTGAGGCCCCGTTGCTGAGGACAACAGCTATACAAATCATTGAACATGACAAAGTCAAGCTGGCAGAGTTCTATTTCTTAACAAATTATTCTTCATCTTCTGCTTCTTCTCAGAACACACACCTACTTTTCTACTTTCTCAATGTGTCAAGCATTATGTGGACTGGGAAGAGAGTAGATACTCATCTCTAATTCTATTCATTTCATTTTTAAGTGATCATGTCACCTAGCTCTTAGCTATTCACTTACTATCACTATCTCCGTTGTCTGCTGCATATTATCCCCCTGAATATATATCCTAATTCATTAAGTATATAAACTTCTCTAAACTAATGTAGTAATGGCCATGTGCACCCCAATATCATGTACACAATGTATCTAAGAGCGTGGCCCCACACTTTTCTCAATTCCAGTGACTGGTAACACAAAAATCAATCAACTATAGTAATCAGGATTGCCATTCTTTTTGTCCCATGAGGCAAAGCATCTGAGTATAATAGAAAACAATGACTTTAAGTATAAAAAGCAGACATTAGCTAGAGACATGTCTTGGTGGTTAAGAGTGTATACTGATCTTGCAGAGGACCTGAGTTTGGTCTTCCCAGCATATGTGACTAGTGGCTTGCAGCAGGCTTTAATTCCAACTTCAAGGATATCCAACTCCCTCTTCTGGCCTTCATGGGTACATGCACAGATATACACAAAATTTTAAAAATAATTTTATAAAAGAAAATATCAAACATGCCATTGTGAGGAGGTTGGGCAAATGAGGAAATGATATGAAAATATAGAACTAGACTCTAAAAATGACAGGACAAAGTTTAATCTTGAAAGATAGAACAGTGACTGTTAATACATTGTTCAATCCAATGAGGACATTACTACCTATGACCAGGACCAGAAATGAGGCACTCTGCACTTTGATATTCTGCTAGCGTCTTATGACTATCTGAAGTGGCCAGAATAGATTTGCTCCTGAATATAACTCTTTGCGAGACTAATTGTTTATTCATAATTGAAGGAGAGCATGTTTTCTGCCACCATGTCTTGAAGCAAACTTCCCCACAGCTTTCTCCTCCTGGAAACCTCAGTTTTTCACAATCTAGCTTCAAAGATCTCCCGAGGTCTTGTCTTTCTCAATCAATAGGTATAGTCATATCTTTCTCGTGCCATCTTTTCATACCTATTATAGCGGGCTAGCCTTGGAAAGAAGTGGTGTGGCCAGCAGTTACTGCTGTTTAGTTCTCAATTCTGTTTGTTCTTCCTGTAATCTACAGGTCATTTAGAAGTCTGACCAGGACATCCAAAATCTGTTTCCACATGTAACCACCTTTCACTAGAAATAATTTTATGTAGTCTTGAGTAGATAAGTATATGAAATGGGTATAACAATCAAATCCTTACTAATAATAAATTAATCATAGATAAATTAATTTTAAAGTCTTCAATATAGATATAACAAAATATATGTATATGCTATATATATGTAATATAAAGTTGAAAACCAATTTGTTCAGAACAATTTGAGACAGAACAATAACAACTGATAGTAATAATTTTGTTACTTAAAATTTGGCTACATTTTTGACAATACAAGAAATAGAACATTTTGCACATTTTTCAGAGTTGATCAATGTTTTGATTTGATTTATGCAACTTGTTTGTACACAACAGATGAGGTATATTCGGGGCTATTTCAGAAGTTTCAGTAAATACAGTCCTTATCCAAAGCAAATGCTCATTTAAAGGCTTTTATTTTTAATGAAACCCAAGACAGAAAATCAAGCACAAGTTTTTAAAGAGGAGTCAGTGTGAAAATAGAATTCAAAGATGTGCTAATGTGTTCAGGCTTAGGACTGGTAATAGTAAGAACTGTGGAAAGCCTTCGTTTTCCATAACCACACCCCCATGTGTCTGCAGGGGCAGAAAACTTAGTGTTGAGCATAAAAACATTGCTATTTGAGGCAAATAGTCTTTCCTCTGAGTCGACATATTTCTGTCAGAGTTCCTTGATGTTGTATAGTGTGATGGTGTAAGTCTCACTAGGTGAACTTGTTGTGTATTTAGAACCTAAGCACACTGAAGTCATCTAACACAACACAGGCTCACACTGCCATACATACCTCACTGAACACTTGGTTTTGAGCTAATGTTTAATAATCATTGCGCATTCAGAATGCTTTCATTATTAAAAAAATTTTCACAAAGCTTTATGTGGTCAGGACCCACAATTTAACAAGCTGGAGGGAGTTAAACCAACTAACTAGAAAGGAGGAAGGGGAATGGCTACACACACAGAGTGACACACACATACTGTTTGAAACTGTCTGCTTTTATGCCCATGGAAAACACTCCAGCCCCTCCACACACCCAAAGGGATGGCAATCTTTCAAAAAATTACTGTTTCTTGGTATTCACCATGGAAACCTTAATGAATATGCCAATTATAAAACTATAACCACCAGATCCAACAAAGAATTCTGTGAGTCAGCACACAAGGACTGCAAAATGGATCTATGGTAAAGGAGTTTGCTCTCAAGCTTCACCATCTGACTTCAGTTTCTAGGACCTTACTGTAATAGAGGAAATCTCTCTCTCTCTCTCTCTCTCTCTCTCTCTCTCTCTCTCTCTTTCGCACACACACACTATAGCACAGGTATACACACACACACAAATAGTACATATATATAACTTAAGAAAACTAAACACAAGAGAATATGATATCAGATGATCCTAACTTAAATCTTGGAATGAAAATAGGAACTATGTCCTTCAGTATAAAATTAATATAAGCAAATATTATGTTTAAAAAGATCTTGACTGTAGTATTTATTTACATGCACATGAATTTTTATTTAATAATGAATAAGGTATAATTTTCCAAAACACTAAAACAGGTTATGAAAGAAGTTATAAGATATCTTATAACAGCATCATACTTAAAAGATGCAGTGCTGTAGGTGAAGGCCACTCATTGGCTTCCCACCTGCCCAGACCCAAAATAATCATACTGAAACTATATTAATTGCAATACTGTTTCGTCAATAGCTTAAGTGTATTTCTAGCTAGCTCTTACATCTTAAATTAACCCATTTCTATTATTTTGTATTTTACCACAAGGTTCATGGCTTTTTTTTTTCTGAGACAGGGTTTCTCTGTAGCTTTAGTGCCTGTCCTGGAACTAGCTCTTGTAGACCAGGCTGGCCACTAACTCCCAGAGATCCGCCTGCCTCTGCCTCCCGAGTCCTGGGATTAAAGGTGTGCGCCACCACCGCTCGGCAGTTCATGGCTCTCTTGCAAGGTTCTGATGTATCCATCTCCTGCAGCAGCTACATGGCTTCTCCCTGACTAAACATACGTTTTCCTTCTCTATCAGCTTAGAACTCCTGCCTTTCCCTATTCTGCACTACAATTGGCCCAAAGCAGATTCTTTATTAACCAATGGTGTTCACAGCATACAGAGGGAAATCTCATATCACAATCCTTCCTTTAAAAGAAAAAGGGACCCTTTTTCTTTGGGGAGAAAAGCAAATGGTGGATTATACCAGTGCAATGGGAAGGCCCAGAGGACCTAGGGACCCAGGATTAGGAGGCAGTCTCCACGGAGGATTTGGCTGCAGTCTTAAGGGCCAGGCTCATGATAGAGGCCCAAGCTGTGGTTGAGGCCATGGGGCTCGTGGAGGTAAAACTGAAGACAAGGAATAAATCCCTGCCACCAACCTGCAATGCCTGGTTAAGGACATGAAAATCAAGTCCCTGGAGCAGACCTACCTGTTTCCTTGCCCATTATGAAACCAGAGATATTTGGCTTTTTCCTGGATTCAATTCTAAAGGATAAGGGTCTAAAGGTCCTGCCAGTGCAGAAACAGACTCAGGTTGGCCTGTGGACCAGGTTCAAGGCTTTTATCACTTGTGGAACTACATGGTCATGTTGTTTTCGGTGTTAAGGGATTTAAGGAGGTAGCCACTGCTATCTAGGAGTAATCATCTTAGCCAAGCTTTCCATTGTCCTTGTGTTCAGAAGCTACTGGGGGAACAAGACTGAAAAGTCTCACACTGTTCCATTCAAAATGATAGGCCACAGTGGCTCTGGTGTGGGAGGTCCTTCTGTCTATGTGTTGCTTTTATTGATTAATGAATAAAGAATTGCTTTGAGCCTAAGGCAACAGAATTAGATGGGAAAAGCTAGGCTGTATGCTGGGAGAAAGAGAGCAGAGTCAGAGAGAAGCCATGAAGCCACTGCCAGTGACAGACACTGGGAACTTTATCTGGTAAGCCACAGCCACGTGGCAAGACACAGATTAATGAAGATGGGTTAAATTAATATGTAAGAATTAGCCAATAAGAAGCTAGAGCTAATGGACCAAGCAGTGATTTAATTAATACAGGTTCTGTGTGATTATTTTGGGGCTAAAGAACCGAGAACTAACTAGCAGCCTCTGTACTACAAATTGGCACCCATGTGGTCAACTAATTACAAATTGGAGATTCACACGCCAACATGGGTGACTAAATCCACATAAAAACCTGAAAAGCTTAAAAATTAATTCTAGAAACAAAAGAATAAATTTAAGCATGGTTTGCTAGTAATATTTTTTTTTGGATGGGCTGTTTGTTAGAAGCAAGCAAAGGCATGGCTCGTTTAAGAGAGGTTTTCCTGATTCAGCCATCACAGAAAAAAAGCCACACCATTTCAAAACTTAGCTTCCTGGCACCATGCTGCCAACACAAACTCTGCCTATGGAGCATTTCAACGGCATTTTTTGGGCCCAAGTGTTTGTGTGCCCACTCAGGGTCAAAAGAAAATTGCTGAGACCATGCCATGTCTGGGTGGGCAGCAGGATCAGGTCTACTAGGCTTGCACAGGCAGGAAAGCATGCAGATTCCCACCATCAGACACAAAGATATTTCCAGGATGCACAGTGAGGTGCAGGGCATATTTAGCTATTACTCAGATAAAAAGGGTTTATGTGCTGCATGCTAATTCTCAGAGTTAAAATGTTGAGTGTGACTCCTACCTGGCAGCCCCAGAGCTGGCAGTAATGGTACCTCCACCATTTTGAAAATGTAGAGAGGCAGAACCAGCATCCAAAGCAGCTGCAACCAAGCTGCTTACCATTTTAAAAGCTCTTCAAGACAATAAAGAATTACAGATAATACAATAAGGACAGATTCAGACGTAAAAGAACTCTAAATGGATCACAGTGTTGAATAAATGTATATAGGCTTGAGAGACAGAAGAAAAAGAGTACAACAGTGTAAGAGAGAAGCCATGGAACCACCGTAGACAGTCACTGGATACTTTACCCAGTAAGCCACAGTCACATGGAGATACACAGATTAATGGATATGGTTTAAATTAATATGTAAGATTTAGCCAATAAGAAGCTAGAGCTAGAGGGACAAGCAGTGATTTGATTAATACAGTTTCTGTGCGATTATTTCGGGCTAAGTGACCAGGAACTAACTAGCAAACTCTTTTCCTACAAATTGGTGCCCATGTGACCAACTAACTACATGACTTTGTGTCGGTACATCTCATCTCTGCCACCAGAGGCATTGACATGGTCTCTGTTCCTGTGCCCAAGAAGCTACAGATGATGGGCAGTTTAGGGGTTGCACTGGCACCCTGGGCAACTTTGCCAAGGCCAGCTTTGATGACACCTTAAGACCTCTGACCTCTGGAAATAGACTGTGTTCACTTAGTCTTCTTATCAGGAATTCGCTGACCATCTTTTGAAAAGGCACACCAGTGTTTCTGTTCAGAGGACCTAGGTTCTAGCTCTGGCTATCACATAAGGGTTTTTATACAAGAAAAAATGAGTTAAGACTGTTAAAAGGAAAGAAAAAAGAAGAATAAAAATGGGAAGTGAGAACTTAATTTAAAAAACAAATTCAAAAATTAACTTTCAACACCTTTGTCCTCTTAAAAAATATGCATACATTACCGGTCATCAAACTACAAGCTTTAAAAGCCAGACTGAGAATGTTGCTAATCCATTTATTCCCCACCTGCTTTGGTCTTGACTTGCTCTCTGTTTTAGGCAAGTTGAATTTGACTATATGGACACTTTCAGGTGAGCTTAAGCAAAAGAGAATTTACTAAGGCTCCCGCTGAACTCAGGAAAATTCAGATTCACGTCACTGCAAAGGCCTCCGACCGGCAGGCGCTGAAGTGTACTGCTCCATTTTCTTGTAGCTCCTGCTACTTTAGAGGTAAAAATGCAATCACTTTCTTCCTGGTGCTACATCATGCTTGACACCGTGCTTGACACAGTAAACTCTTTGCAAGTGTTTCTTCTGCTAAAATCAAGAGCCTCTCTCACTTCATTCTCACTCTGTGTTATTTCAAAACTTGACTTTGGACCAGGTCCCACACAGACACTGTTGTCTGAACTCAGCTTTCAACACTTGCTAGATGGCACAGCTAGGATTGTCTAAAGAATTATCCAGGTGTTTGTTGACAAGAATACCCCAAAACATACTCATTTCCAAAGTCTAAATTTAAGTTAATGACATGTGTGGAAGTCTGCGAGTCACCTTCTCCAAGATCAAGAATTCAGTCTCTTCCAATCTTTCATCTGACAGATGTCAGACTGGGAATGAGAAGCCCTCTCTGGGTCAGGTAGGGGTGTTGCTATTTCCAGGGACATTTCCTTTGGAAGAAGTAATGTTTAAAAGACCACATCTGAGATTGGCTTTTCTTTATTTCTATGTATCACTTTTTTTTTTTCTCTGTAGTGAGACTTGAAATCCTTCAAGGAATTAAAAAGCTTTCACATCCATGCTTCTTCCTAAAATAACTCATTTATGGGGACTCCAAGTCACTTATAACAAGATCATGCCTAAAAACCAGCATAAAAATATCTCAACAGATGTACAATTATTTGTGACAAAAATATGTAAAACAAACAGCCATGAAAAATCCCTGCCTGTCTTTCCTAAGTAAAAAGCAAGTTGTGTGTATGAGTACATTTGATATTGTGTGCATGTGAATGTGAGTGTATGAGTAATGTATGTATTTTTGTATTCACAGAAGTATGTTATGAGGTTGAGTGTATGTATATGAGTGTGTATGTATGTATATGTGGTAACGTATGTCTATGAATATGTATGTATGACTATATGTGGTAGTGTGTGTGTGTATTTATGGAAGTGTATGTGTCTGAGTTTGAGTGTGTTTGTGCTTGAATATTTTCTAAAGAGCTGGGGATCATCAGATTCCTCTATTACGGCTCAGTTGGAGAGATTTTGACTTTAATATTTTGTATCTTGGTATTAAAACTTACTAATGTGGAGTGTGTAATTCTAGACAAAAACAGAGATTCTTAGAAGTAATTCCAAAATAAAGCCAAAAAATAATTTGCATGTTAATCACTACATTTTCTCAAGTGTAAAAATCAGTAAGAAACTGCCAGTTAAAGCTCATCTCAGGATTCCTCCAATCTGAAAAGTCTTAGATTTGGAATCCCCAAAATCTACAACATTTTTTAAAATCCAGCTTTTGAGACCAGAGTTTATGCTTAGCAATAGGATGCATTTCCAAGGCACAAGGTCCTAGGTCAACAATTCTTAACACTCAAACTGAAAGAATTAATTAAAAGAAATGAGTACTGTAGATGTCCGTAAGAGTATTCAAGACAGTGTAATGGTTTATAATTCAACATGACAAGCATCAATGAACAAAACAGCTATTAATTTATTTCTGCAAAATCGAAGATAATCACAATTGAGAAGTTATCATCTACAAGATAAACAATTTCCAATTTCACATGCTAAAACATCAATATAAATATCTTAAATAGTTCAAGTACCATTTCTACCAACTAGGATTAAAACTATGTTTTGAGTTAAGCGGAAAATATGATTTTAAAATATTATACATTTATCCTCACTTAAGTTTATTTTTTAAAATGATTTATCAACAGGCAGGTGGTGGTGGTGCAAGTCTTTATTCCCAGCACTCGGGAGGTGGAAGCAGGTGAATCTCTCTGAGTTTGAGGCCAGCCTTGTCTGTAAGAGCTATTTCTAGGACCGGCCTCAAAGCTACAGAGAAACCCTGTCTCAAAAAATCCAAACCAAACCAAAACAAAACAAAACAAATTTATCAAGGAAAAGAACATGCTTTTCAAATGTGATGATCTGAGTTCGATTCCCAGTACCCACATAAAAATAAAAAAGGCCAGGTGCAGTTGCTGATACGCTCCAAACCCAACACTGGAAGCAGAGACAAACAGATTCCTAAGGCCTTACCTGCCAGCCACACACCTAAATAGCAAGCTTCTAGTTCAAGGATAGATCCTGTCTCAAGGAACTGCAGGAGGAAGAGATAGAGAAAGAGGACCATCGTCTGAGCACCTACAGGCCCACATACCTGCATGTACCACATGTATACAACACACAAAGAAACAAGGAAGCAAATTAAGCTAAAGAATTGTATATTTGGTGACATATCTTATGCTAATTTACACGAGAAGCGTAAAATGTGATCACACACAATGTCACAGGGTTTTAGAAATAGAATGGACTCACATAAATAATAAATAATAAGCTTGATTTTCTTTAGACTGAGCACTGACATATGACAATGGTGGCAATCATGTGTCTATTCCATAACATCACTCAAATGTATCCATCTTCATCTGACATATAAATAACCAAGTATAGCATTATTCTTCCTAAGAGAAACTGAGTGTATGAAAGTTCGACATATGGGGAAATGATAACATGCCCATGAAAGTCAAGGAGAAGTGCTTACACTATGACATTAAATTCTAGATCTAAACTTGTTCTGGGAATAGTTATTTACACTGCTGGGAAATTTCATATCACAGGTCCTAGGCTATTGAGTACTTTCCTCTTATTCCCATCGTAAACACACACACACACAAAACAAACACTTGTCTAAATACAAAAATCCTATCCTAGACTTCTCATATCTCTGTGTTTAAAGTGTCCACAAACTGCTGCTACCTCTAATGAAATATATATGTGTCTGTGTATGTGTCTCTGTGTGTGTGTAACCGATTTTCTTAATGAGAAGGAATCAGATACAGAAAGTTTGCGTGAATTTTTAATACCAAGCTAAACGTATTTTAAACATCCAAGTTTTCATTTATTATATATTTCTCTTAAGGTTAATATACCACAAGCTATCCTAATAGACATACAAATTCTGCCTTTATTGTGTAACTCGGGGCTTATAATTGACCATTTTCCACCCTTATTCTCTTTCTCCTTCTATATTTTAACTACTTATAGAAAAAGACCAATATTAATATAGCTCATTTACCATAGAGCACCCCATTACACGTCAATAAAACACTCATTATTGGGTCTGAAAAGATAGCTTGGTGGATGAGAGCACAGCTTTTAACAAAGGACTCCAGTTTGTGTCCTCGAGCCCATGCTGGACAGCTCACATCAACCTGTAACTGCAACTCTGGGGGATCTGATGTCCTTTTCTGTTCTTCTTCAGCACTGTATTCATGAACAAACCCACACAGAAATACACATACACACATAATTAAAAGCTTGACATATGTGATTGGGTGCAATGGTGCACACTCTAGTCCTATTCATGAAGCAGAGCAAATAGATCTCTATGTGTTGCTAGCCAGCCATAACACATCCTGAGAAGCTGAGTAAAAATCAATCAATCAATTAATTAATGTTGAAATGTATTACATATATAGTATTGTGCAAACCATCAACAAATGTGGATGCTTTGTTTAGCAGATATTTAACAATTTAATCTGCTATTAGAAATTAAGAACTTAAGTTCTCCCCTTCCAAAATATGCTTGGTCCCAACAAATATTTGAAGAAACTCAAAATATGAGACTAAATTTTGCAGATCATTATTTTCAGTCAAAGTCAGTCAAAATCTCTAGTCATGTGTGAGGAAAAAATATCATGATTTCAAAATCTTGAATTGCAGCCACAGTGATATTGTGTATACATGAATTGAATAAAGACATCAAATTTGTTCTCCTATCAGTGGATATATCAACTGCCTACA
The DNA here is from genome assembly GCF_950005125.1 of Chionomys nivalis. NCBI lineage: Eukaryota > Metazoa > Chordata > Mammalia > Rodentia > Cricetidae > Chionomys > Chionomys nivalis. The sequence continues at coordinate 12,582,080 of NC_080086.1, forward strand.
TCTTCCACCCAGGTGAAAAATGAAAGGAACAGCAACTGGACTTTTTTCTCCCACATTTAAACTCTTACTCATGCAAGGGCAGTCTTGCAATGAATATCTTCTCCTAGAGCAGGAAACTCTTATATCCTCCCAATTACACAAATTAGTGGTAAAGAAAAACAAAATATAAAATGTCTCATGTTACTTCTGGTTGTAGCATTAAAATTGAATTAACAGTTAACTATTAGGATTAATTTAATGGTTGCCTCCTGTGAGGAATGCCAAACACTAGAGAAGCAAGTCAAATTTAGAATTACCCAGTGCAAACTGGTATGGCCACTTTGGATATCAGTATGGTGACTTCTCAGAAAATTAGGAAACAACCTATCTCAAGACCCAGCATCTACTCAAAGGATGCTCAATCATACCACAAGGACATGTGCTCAACTATGTTCATAGCAGCATTATTTGTCATAGCCAGAACCTGGAAACAACCTAAATTCCCCTCGACCAAAAAATGGATAAGGAAAATGTGGCACATTTACCCAAGCAAGTACTACACAGCAGAAAAAAAAAAAAAAATAATTAAATCTTGAAATTTGCGAGCAGATGGATGCATCTAGAAAGCATCACATTGAGTGAGGTAACCCAGAACCAGAAAGACAAATATCATATGTACTCACACATACATGGCTTTTAGACATAAATCAAAGAAAAAACAGCCTACAATTCACAATCCCAGAGAACCTAGACAACAAAGAGGACTCTAAGAAAAACATACATGGATCTAATCTACATGGGAAGTAGAAAAAGACAAGATCTCCTGAGTAAATTGAGAGCATGGGGACCATGGAGAGGTTGGGGGGGGAGAGTGGAGAAAAATATATAGCTCAATAAAAACAATTTTTAAAAAACAGAGCAAAGGGGCTGGAGAGATGGCTCAGAGGTTAAGAGCATTGCCTGCTCTTCCAAAGTTCCTGAGTTCAAGTCCCACCAACCACATGGGGCTCACAATATCTGTGATGGGGTCTGGTGCCCTCGTCTGGCCTGCAGGCATACACAGAGACAGAATATTGTATACCTAATAAATAAATAAATATTTTTAAAAAATGGAGCAAAATAAAACCAAATCAAACTATCAAAGAAAAAGGAATTTTTGCTCCCTGTTGGTTATTTATTTTTTGCATTTGCTTTATTGTATTATGTGGGTATATGTGTGCATGAGTAATATATGCATAGCTAGAGCCCACAGAGAACATCCGCCAGTGGCAGAGTCCCAGAGGATGTGGACTCACAAGGAGGGACAGAAAACCAGCATGATGAAAGTGTTCATGGTGAGACTCTAAGCAAGAAAAGAATCTAGAGAGGAGCACCAAGACATCTAATAAAGGGAAGAGTTGTGTCACAACACTTTTACATATAGAAATTTCAGGCAACCCAATGAAACACCATCTGAGGAGTTGAATGGTTCTTTTAAGAAATAACAGCACAAACATTGAAATATTGGTGAGTTGCAAACCAGATAGATGGACAATAGTGTTAAGACCTGCTTTGATAACTCCTAAACACAGAATGGCAGGGAACCAAGGAAGAAAAGATAGAAGGGAGATAGTGAAAGAAAATATATCAGTCAAAGCTGAACGAAAATACTACCTTATCATCTGTCCTATTGAAAACAGGTATACTTAGAATTTAAGTATTCTTTTTATAGCATGTAAATTTCAGGGGGTGTGGGTGTGTATGCATAAATGCACTTTGGGGATATATTGTGGTCATACACACAATAGGCATGTACTCTAAACTGAGTTACATCCCTGCTTCATAAATCAGCTGTTCAAGAAGTCTGATAAATGTCAGTAATTTGTTAAAATATAATTTTATAATCAATGCTATCAGCCTATGTATAAAATGCCCATTCATCTAAGACAAGGACATATGAACTGACAAAGAACACCTTCTGTCATTTGTATTTAATTATAGAAAAAGATTCCACAATAGATAAATTGAATGTTTAACATCTACAGATGTGCCCTTTATTTTTAAAAGAACATTTAAGGACAACCTAGACTGATTTGGAAATTCCAGAATACTTGTCACTAAGCAGAAACTTCTTCACTTTTTAAATTAAAAGTATATAAAATAAAAATGGTGTATTATATTTTGTTCAGATTGACCTGCAATCATGATTTCCCAATTCTAGTGAATTCCGTTTTGGAAATAACAGTGTGGTTCCACTAGTGAACATGTTCTCTTCTGCAAGCAACTCAACTTTAAATGGCATTAAAGAATGACCTAGTGCTTCCTACACAGGCCCAGACAATGAATAAAGTCTTCTCCAACCATAAACACCACTAGGCCCACAGTGTCTTTGTGCTAGGATTATGAAACTCTGCTTTATTTTTTTTTCTTTTTAAGAAAGCATAAAAAGCCTATACAGATTTTTCCCAGTGTTGTACCTTAACTGCAAATAGTTTGCTGCTTGTCCATTATGCCTTCAGATTTGTTTGAGTTAAATCTTTTTTTTTTTTTTTTTGGTTTTTCGAGACAGGGTTTCTCTGTGGTTTTGGAGCCTGTCCTAGCTCTTGTAGACCAGGCTGGTCTCGAACTCACAGAGATCCGCCTGCCTCTGCCTCCCAAGTGCTGGGATTAAAGGCGTGTGCCACCACCGCCCGGCCCTTGAGTTAAATCTTAATCTGGTGCTCAGCCTAGATCTTATTAAAATATCTAGAAAATTTCATTCTGAAGAATTGTATTTTTTACCGGCTGGCAAGGTTTTTACCAGCTAGAGGAAGGACCCAGACTTTCAACTTGTCAATGCTCTTAGAAAAATTTAAATATACAAAACTGATTAAGTAATCCTTTACAAAATCTTCATATTTTGAAAAGTGAGATTTCTGCCTAGTAGTGTGTGCTTATCATGGGGGAGACCTTCGATTTAATTCCCAATGTTGACAACAGAAAAAAAAATGGAACTTTTTATTGTAAGAAAGCAGTTCTCTGAGGTGACTTAGTAATGCCAATTTTAGTAACCACAAATGTCATGTTTTCAATGACTTCTCTTTGAAAAAACATGAGGATAAGTGCAGGTACAGTCTAAACTTTACAAAACAAAACAAAGAGAATAACTATTAGGAAATGAGGAATGACAAAAGAAAACATGGGTCATGAAAGAAGATTCATACGTGTGAGTGTTTTTGTCTGCATGTGTTTCTTGTGTTTTGTCTGCTTGTCTGCCTTGTGTTTTTTCTGCATGTCTGTCTTTAACTGTTTTGTCTGCATGTCTGTCTTGTAAGTGTTTTGTCTGTGTGTCTGTCTTGTGTTTTGTCTCCATGTCTTTCTTGTGAGTGTTTTGTCTGCATGTTTGTCTTATGAACATTTTGTCTGCATGTTTGTCTTGTGAGTGTTTTGTCATCATGTCTGTCTTGTGAGCGTTTTGTGTGCATGTCTGTGTTGCATCAGGTGTATTCCTGGTGGCCTTGGAGGTCAGAAGAGGGCTTCAGATCCCCTGGAACTGGAATTACAGATAATTGTGGTTGTGGGAACCAAACCTGGGTCCTCTACAAGAGCAGCTGGTGCTCTTAGCTGCTGAGTCATCTCTGCAACGCCCAGAAAAACTGTATGGCTTTCCAAACACCCAACTGTGCTATTCCCTTGAGACAGTGATTATACACATTGAGCTTTCTTTTTAATTCCATCTGCCACTAGTGTAATAGGAATTAGGTGTGCCTAGTTACTGAATGAACACACTTAGAAAAATTATTTGTTTCTTCTTATTTGTTTTGAATGGAGAGATTCTGTAACCTAATTTTTTTTCCCTTTTCTCATCTTTAAAACTATATTGAATCACTCTATTGTTGTGGTTTTTTTCAGTAAAGTGTACCACTATGCAGAAACATTTTTAAAAAACATTATTTACCATGAAATGGATCCTAATGCTCTCACCAATTACTCTAGGCACAAAATCTGATCAACTGAAGCTATATCATTTTATTCCGATGCCACTGAAAATGAAAATGCTCCCATGGCTAAGACGTTCCGGTCACTAGAATTTAGTGCATCCTTAGTTCTATCTTAAATGTCATCTGCACTGCCTGCCATGTAAAGTGTGGGACAGCTCTTCATTCTGTCTCCTCTGCCCTGGGGTGACTATTGTTTAGGACTTTCAATTAATCACACTCATCTATTTAAAGTTTGGAGGTTTATTATATAGCAGAAGATCAAACCACATAACCACAATGACACTAATTCAATGGCTCACTAAATTGCTAGCTTAGCCAAAGAAGCAATGTCCAACAAACAACATTCAAACGTCTGCATGACGTTTCTTTAAAAAGAAAACAATATTTGCATACGTGTTTTAATGGTAGAGCATATCCAAAATATTCAGAGAAATAAGAAACGTCCTACTCTTTCCAACAAATTCTTTTTTTGTTTTTTTAATTCATTTTTATTTATTTTTTCTTGTAAATTGTCATGGCTATTCAGAACTTTAAAGATCTTTAAAATTACTTTATTGATTACAGAGTAGAATTTTGGCTGCTAAAAAGAAAACAACTTCTGTAAGTTTCATAGACATGTTACTACTTTATAAAATGAATAAAATAGAATATAAAATAAAACTCTATCAGAGTAGCACCTGAGGTGTAACACTAGCTGCTTGTTGCTCTCACGGGCTCCTTCACTAGCAGACACTATGTGGTCTCTATGATTTTGATGGAGAGGAAATCAAAGAAAATTCTGAGCTCTCTGCCCCTGAGTTCCAAATTTGGTTTAGATTTGCGATGCTGGGAAGGGGTGTCCCAGAGAGCAGACTTTCTGATTTTAGAAAATATTGAAAGTTTACAGAAAACACTTACTCAATGAAACAATGTCTGATAAGTTCAAAATGTAAGTGATGTTTAGTTTTCCATTTACAGTTTTGGTCTTTTTTTAAAAATGTTGTTGTTATTTAAGACAGAGGTTTTGTTTTTATGTTTTTTTTTTCTCTCTGTAGCCCTGACTGTCGTGGAACTTGCTTTGCAGAACAAGCTGACCTCAGACTCACAGAGCTCTACCTGCCTCTGCCTCCTGAGGGCTGGGATTAGAGGCCTGGCTAATTTTGTCCTCATTTGATGCCTATAAGGCAGTAGATCAGACAGATATTAATTACCCTTAACTCAATGCAATCCTAAATAGATTTTACATTGGAAAGTTTAGAGTGGGATAAAATATTTTATCCTAGTCATTCCCTGCAGTTTTTACAGATAGATGTTTTTTGAGCCCTAACACTGAAGTCTGGAAACATTTGCTGCCTACGTTTGAAAATACTCTGTGATTTTATAAACAATAATTTTATTGAAAAGCAAGAGTAAATCCAGTTAGCATACTTAAGTCCATGAGCAACTTTTTACAAGAAATTGTTAATTTCCTTTACTCAAATGCTATTTTCTTTTACTGAGAATATTTTAATTGAGATCAGTTACTTGCCATACAAAGTTATAATTAAAAGTTGATTAATAATTTTTACCAGTATCAAAATGCATTGTGTACATTACTGTTTACATCAATGCAATATAACCTCACAAACATTACTTAATGGAGAAAGGATTTATTTTGGCCTAAAGTTCACAGACATCGTCCTTCATGGGGAGAAGTCATAGTGGCAGCAGGTTTAGGCAGCTGGCCACATTCTATCAACAGACAGACAGACAGTGGAATGATGAATGCTAACACTTAGTACATTCTTTACTGTATTAAGTTTACCGAAATGGTGATTCCCCCAGTTAAGGTGGGACATCCCTCATCTAGATAATTAAATCTAATCTAGATAAACTCTCAAAAGCATGCCTAGAAGCTTGTCTCAAGGGTATTTCAGAACTCGAGTTGAGCATCAACATTTACCATCACACACATATTCTGTCATAGAGCTACATCCCCATCCTAGGCTGTATATTCTGGTAGTTTGGAGTAAGTTTATAAACAAATCAAGTTTCCCTACATCTATTATTACAAGTATTTTAGTGTTTGTTGTTGCTGTTGTTTTGTTTTGACAAGTTCTCTATACATAGTTCTGGCTGTCCTGGAACTCACTTTGTAGATCAGGCTGATCGCAAGCTCATAGAGATCCACCTGCCTATGTCTCGCTAGTGCTTGGATTAAAGACATGCACCTCTGCACCTGGTTTACAAGTATTTTAATAAGATGATATGTTGAGGGTGGGCAGATAGCTCACTCAATAAACAGATTGTAAATTCAAACTTGAGGTCTAGAGATCTGATTTTCAGAATCTACATGGAAAAACCCTATATGGTGACAGTGTCTGTAACCCTGGTGATGAGAGGGAAAGGACAGGGGATTTCCAGAGCTTAGTCTTGTTAAATAAATGAGCTCCAGGTTTGGTGGGAAAGTGTGTCTCAACAAAATAAGGTAGTAAGTAAAGGAAGGCATGTAGTATCAATTTCTGGACTCTATATGTAAAGCATACACATAGCTATGAACACCTAAACATCCATGTACCACACACACACACACACACACACACACACACACACATATGTTATCATTCAGTTTCAGTTAATATTTTTGAATCTTTATTGATATTTTATGTGTGAACTGCATGCCATGCCTTGCATGTGCAGGTCGGAGGACAACTTTGTAAAGTCAACTCTCTTTTCTTTCTCCCCTGTATGCATTCCACAATCAAGCTAGGGTCCCCTGGCTTGTACTAGAAGCACCTGTTCTGATGAGCCATTTCACAGGCTCAATAATGTCACAGTTTGTTCATGTCACTTATACCTTTCTCCGTCTTACTTGATATCAGTTACTTTCTCGAAAGTTCACTTACTGGAAGCCACTCAGCCAAAACGGCCTTGGGGTTTAGGTGGTAAATTACAAAAAAAAAAAAAAAAAAAAAAAAAAAAAAAAAAATTCAGCCAGGCATGGTGACTTTTTCCTATAATCCTAGAATTTGAGAGACTGAGACCAGGAGATCTGCCACAAACTGAAGGCCAGTCTGGGCTACAGAGTGATTCCTGTAGCAGCCTGAACTGGAAAGTAAGACCTCGTACTAAACAAGCAAACAAGAACTGGATATTTCCTGGTTGAGCGAGTGTGTAATCCCATCTACCCTGGAGGCTATGAGAACAAGGTGAAAGTTCAAGGCCAGTGTGTGTGTTGCAAAGTAAATTTAAAGTAGCATTCTCTCTCAAATTTAAAAAAATTTACAAAATAATGCCTGGGAAGTGGAATGCAATTTCACAAAAGAACAGGGGACACTTGCTTTGAAGTTGGTGCAATCTGCATTTCAGTAATGTTCCCTTATGGAACAACACATACACCTTTTAAAGCCAAAGAGAGAGAAATGGGACACAGTAGACTCAGAGATCACTGTGCACGAGCTTTGAGTGAAGAACTCGATAGCAACCAATATGTCAACAGGCTATGTTTTTTGTATCATTCCACTTTATATATATTAAAAAGCACTGAGTGAATGAATTCTATGCCTTCTTGCATAACTGGTGTGAAACAAAAGTTTTAATTGAACTGAATAAAACATAAGAAGGTAGTTGGGAGCCAGGCATGGTGCTATATTTCTGGAATCTCAAGACTCAGGAGACTGAAGCAGGAAGATTGCCTTGAGTTTGAGACCAACCTTGGGTACACAGAAAAACCCAGGACTACAGAATAAAACCCTGTCTCATAAAAGAATAATCATTTTTAAAACAGGAGGCAGAACTTCTCTAAATCTATAATTTTTAATTTCTTTCAGTGTGTATTAATTATGTCTGTTACTGATTACACAAGGACATTTTCATATGAGCATATATTAGATGCTGACAATTTTCCCCCATACACCAATCCTGCCCTACAGTCCAACTAAATGTTTTTGCCCTCTTACATTTTTTCCTCTTTCCTGCCATGTATCCATGCATAGGCTACATAAAATAAACAGTGATGGAAAGCATTTTTATTTTCTGAGACTAGTTTAGTTTAATTAATTGTCTTACAACTGATAAATATAACTACATTCTTCTATATGGTTGAAAAAAATTTATGTGAAATTTGCCACATTTTTATTAAACTGTTGTTCTGATGTTGGAACAGCAACCTAGGTTGTTTCCATAACTTGGCCGTTGTGAATAATGCTACAACAAACATTTCTGAGCAGATATTTCTGTGATTTGTTGACTTGGAGTCTTTTGGGTCAACATCCAGAGGAGTCATATGGTATATCTGGTATATCCATTCCCAGTTTTTTGTTTAACTTCCATATTGAATTCTATTCTATTTGGCTTTGGTATTTTTATTTTGTTTTGGGGTTTTTTGTTGTTGCTGTTCTTCATTTGTTTGTATGTTTGTTTGGTTCTTGAGACAGGGTTTCTCTGTAGCTTAGGAGCCTGTCCTGTAACTAGCTCTTGTAGACCAGGCTGGCCTCAAACTCACAGAGATCTGCCTGCTTCTGCCTCATTAAAGGCGTGTGCCCTACCGCCTGGCTTCCATATTGAATTCTTCAGTGGCATTCCATTAAACACATAATCACTAGCATTTGTTGTTACTTCTTTTCTAAACAACTTCCTTTCTGACTGATATGAGGTCTTTGGAATCTCCATGTAGTATTAATTTTCACTGCTATGATAGGTGAATATTGAATACATTTTCATATGCTTATGGACATTTGTATTTCATATTTTAGAACTTTCATTTCTTTAGCCAATTTATTGATGGGACTGATAGATATAGAGTTAATAAGGATTTCCTCCAGTTCTGAAGGATGACTTTTCACTCAACTGTTTCCTTTGCTGTACAGAAGTTTTTGAATATCATGAGATCTCAGTTGTCAGTTGCTGGCATTATTTCCTGAGTGGCTGGAGTTTTTTTCAGAAATTCCTTGCCTATGCTTATGTCTTGAAGTGCTCTGTGTAACTGGAGGTTTTTCTCCCTCTCACCACTTCCCAAATAAAAACTCTGAAGCTTAATATTAATTATAAACTGTTTGGCCTGTTACCTCAGGCTTATTATTAACTAGCTCTTACAAATTAAATTAACTCATTTCTATTATTCTATATTTTAGCACATGACTAGTGGCTTGTTACCTCACATCTTGCTTCTCTGGTGGCTGCTGGCATCTCTCTCTCTCCTTATAAGTCTGCCTTCTTTCTCCCTATATTCAGCTTGGCTTTCCCACCTTGTATATTCTGCCATGTCATATGTCAAAGAAGTTTCTTTATTAACTAATGGTAATAAAACATATTCACAGCACAAAGAAGGGCATCCCACATTATCTCCACTTTTCTGTCTAATTAAAAAGGAAGGTTTTTAACTTTAACATTGCAAAATTACATATAACAAAATAGGTATCAAGAAAGAATTGCAGTATAAAATTTAGTTTATTTGTATTTAACAAAATTAAAGAAAATACTCTATCATCTATTCTATCTTTGTGAGTCTAAAATTTTATATCTACTTTATCATTTTTCATAAAAAGAACTATAATTAAAGTTATCTAGCCTTTAACTCCATCAAATACTCCAGAAGGATACAATATTACCTGAGTTACTAGGAAGTACATTGTAAGCAACTTCTAAAACTCTAGAAATAACAGTGATATCTGGCTTCCTGGATAGTCACTCAAAGTTCTTCTGTAACATTAGGGCATCTATTGTCAGACTACAGGCAAATAATATCTGGCAGACTTTTTAATGAAGCAGGAAATTTGAAAGACTGTCTTGCCTATATTGGCAGTTTGTCAGTCATTTTCTTCTGTGTCCTACAGAATGTCAAGCAGTTTCTTCTGTGAATCAGGAACACTGAAGGACCACTACTTAATTCATATAGGTTTATCCATCAACTATTTTGAATATAGGGCTGATGGTGTCTTTGAAAGAGCACCAAATGTGTATCTTGTTCTTGTACAACCTGAATGGTAAGTAATTGTTCTTTATAATACATTCTAATATTTTTCCCAGAAATATATTGTAATTTATGGTTTGTTTCTAAGATTGGAGGAATGTTAATCCGAGTATTCCATTGCTAACAAATCATGTCCCCATAAATTCACTGCTATGTTAGCTACATATGGCTTTAATTTCCTTCTCTGTCCTTCTGACCCTAAACATTCAACCCATCTCAAGATTTGTTTTGCCTGAGATAACTCTCCAATCCCTAAAAGCTGAACATATGCCTCCTGAAAGTGTCAATTTGGATACCAGGATTCTGGTGCAGTTATTGCTACATTTGCACCTGTATCTACAAGACCTTCAATGACAACATCATTTATTCATATATTTGATTTTGGTCTTTATTCATTTAAAAGTTTGTCTTTTAGGGATTGGAAAGTTATCTCAGGCAAAACAGATGTTGAGATGGGTTGAATGTTTAGGGTCATTTACAGTTTCTCCTAATTTTTTGTTCTCTATTCTATACCTGTTTTATTATCCAGAGCACTATAACTACTTCTTGTTCTTCTTGTTTTTGTTCTTGTTCTCATTCTTCTCCCTCTCCTCCTCCTCCTTCTCCTCCTCTTCCTCCTCTCCTCCTCCTCCTCCTCCTCCTCCTCTTCTTCTTCTTCTTCTTCTTCTTCTTCTTCTTCTCCTTTTTTTTGAGACAGGGTTTCTCTGTGTTGCTTTGGGGCCAGTGCTGGAACTAGCTCTTGTAGAACAAGCTGGCCTCAAACTCATAGAGATCTGCCTGCCTCTGCCGCCTAAATGCCGGAATTAAAGGCATGTGCCACCACTGCATGGCCAGCACTATGATTTCTTACAATAGGCATTATATTTTTTAATTGAACTAGTAAGGAGTTTCCTCCATGATAACAAGAAATGGCTGAAGCAAATTTGGCCTGGGTCCTGTGAGAGGTCCTTTAAAATGTTTCCTGAAGTCAAAGGGTTACCTTGATTGCCCTTTGTTGATCTACATTCATTAACTCAATGCCTGTCTTTGCCATACTTTCTACATAAAAGGGAGGGGTGTTCTGTTTGGATAATGTTTAGAAAAACTACTATTTCTTGGAATGCCCTATTTACAGTCTTTTTTTTTTAGGTGACCATGTTTACCTTAACTGAAACACTTGACATTTCAGTATTTCTTTAATCCTCTTGAAATCACCCCCCCCCATCCAAACTTTACCATGGTTCTGAGATTCTGATGGGGGAGAGTCTTCTGTTTTGTGTTAATTTCATTGGTTAAATAAAGAGACTGCCTTGGTCCTTTGATAGGACAGAAAATTAGGTAGGCAAAGAAAACAGAACAGAATGCTGGGAGAAAGAAGCAGAGTCAGGCGGTCGCCATGATTCTCCCACTCCAGACAGACGCAAGTTAAGATCTTTCCTGGTAAGCCAGCTCGTGGTGCTACACACATTATTAAAAATGGGTTAAAGCAAGATGTGAGAGTTATCCAATAAGAGGCTGGAACTAATGGGCCAGGCAGTGTTCAAAAGAATACAGTTTTTGTGTAATTATTTCAGGTAAAGCTAGCCGAGTGGCGGGAAGCAGTCCGCCACTCCTCATCACTACAAGGTTCAATATTGATTATATCTCAGATCCATTTCTCCAAAGGTTCTGATCTTGCCTCTAATGGCCTAACTGCCCATTTTACATTGTGCGTTAGCATTTTCAGAAGCCAGAAATTCAATAATTATTTGTCTAACTTCTGAATTTGTTATCATTCTGTTTACTGTTAAAGTTATTGTTTGTAAGAAATCCATGAAGGTTTCCTTTGGGCCTTTTGTAACTTTAGTAAAAGACTCAATTGTCTTTCCTACTTCTCCAATTCTTTTTCCAAGCATTCAAAACTGTTGTATGACATAAAGCCAACGTGTGGTCACCATATAGAGATTGTCATTGTACTTAGCATATTTTCCCTCTCCAAGAAGCTTGTCTTGGGAGATCTCCATGCCTTTAGCCTTACTTCATTGTTCAATGGTCTTAGCTTCATCTTTCCACAAGGTCCTTCATTGTAACTGAGGACCAGGCTCCAAGACTGCTATAACCAAGTCTCTCCAGTCTTGAGGGATAATTCTAATACAAATTGACTATGAGTTTAACATTTGCTTCATAAAAAGTGAATACATGCCATATGAGACTGTCACTTCCCTAAATTTCCTTAAATATAATATTTCAACAGAAGTCTGTTCAGCTCTTGCACAGTCTTGGGGATATCTATCATTAGGCAGTTGTTCCTGGAAGGCAACTGGATAAACTAAAGTTGGCTGTTCGAAAACCTTAAGTTGTTCCTTTCTAATCTTAAAGTCTAATGCAGAGATTGGTTACTCTTTAGATTCCTCTTTCTCAATCTGAATATCTCTATGATCTGTTTTAATAAGTTTTTCTATGGCTTGTATCTTGGTGCTCATATCAACCAACTTTTTAAAGCATTAACCAAGAATTATCAAACTGACAATAATGATAATTATCAAAATAATAATTAACATTTTGTCAGTTCCAATTAAATTGATTGTCCCTTCATTTAATTGTTCCAATTTTAAATTATCTATTTTGTAATCATACAGAGACCTAACTCTCTCCATTATAGTGTTTCTCATTTAACATGGGGAATAATCTCTCTTTTTAAACTAATTCTTACTGACTGCTCTTCTGGAGGTCCTGAACCACATGGTGGCTCACAACTATCTGTAATGAGATCTGGTGCCCTCTTCTGGCCTACAGGTGTACATGGAGGCTGAACACTATGTACATAATAAATAAGTAAATCTTAAAAAAAAGAATTCCTAATTGTCTTACTAAATCTGCTGACAAGAGAGTAAAATGTGAGTTGTAAAAACATCTGAGCAGAAAACACAGGTGGTGCAAAGCCTGGCTGAGGACAGCTGCAGGTGCTAGTTTGTAGCCATGAATCAAGAGTGTATGGTGGTTGCAACAATGGTAGAAGCCTGAGTGCTGTCATGACAGCTACATAGTGTGGCAGCAACTGGAAGAGAGGGTTCAGGGGGAACCCACAACCCACAGGGGAGAGGGAGCTTGCTATCTGAAAAAATGTACACAAAATTGTGCAGAAGAAGCACATGTGTTGGAAGCTGCCTGAAGGCAGAGTCAATCAGTCTAAGGGTAAGTCCTGTGTCATTTGGAGCTCAGGTTCTTCTGGAGTTTGGGTGACAGCTGGAGAGTGTTGTAGAGGGACTACAATAGGAAAATCCCAAACTTGCTCAAAGGCTTGGGGAAAAGAGAAAAGAAAATCTATCCAGTGGGGCAGTGAGTCCAGCAGGAGGCTCTATGTGCAGTTCTGGCTTGTGCCAATGGCTGCAAAGTCACAGGCAAGTAGCTCTTTTGTGATTCCTTGCCATAAAGTTGGGTGCCAGTTCTAACTGAAGGTTTCTCTCCCTCCCACCAGTTCCAGAATAATCAGTCTGAGGCTTCCTATTAATTACAAACTCTTTGACCTATTAGCTCAGGCATATTATTAACTAGATATTATAGTTTAAATTAACCCATTTCAATTAACCTTTATTTTATCACATGGCTAGTGTCTTGTTACCTCACATATTGCTTCTCTGGTGGCTACTGGTGTCTTTCTTCATCTTTTTTTCTCAATGCATTCAGTTTAGCTTTTCTCACCTGGTATAATCTGCCCTACCATATGCCAAAACAGCTTCTTTATTAACTAATGGTAATAAAACATATTCATAGCATCCAGTACGACATCCCTCATCAGCTCTCTGTACTTTTTCCTCTAATAATGTAAATGTAAAAGTTTTAAGTCACTATCCTTTTTTGTGTATGTATGTGTGTGGATGTATGTGTGTGTGCGTGTGTGTAGTACATTCCTGCACATAAATTTAGATATCTCTCTCAGTCATTATTTATACCCCGCATATATATATATGTGTGTGTGTGTGTGTGTGTGTGTATCCAGCTTTCAATGCACCATTTATTTAAAAAGTGCTCTTTTCTCCAATGTATATTTTTGAAATTTTTTTTAACAACTTTATTTCATGCACATTGGTATAACGATGTCAGATTCTCTTGAATCTGGAGCTACAGACAGCTGTGAGCTGCCATGTGGGTGTTGGGAATTGAACCCGGGTCCTCTGGAGGAGCAGTCAGTGCTCTTAACCACTGAGCCATCTCACCAGCCCCTATTTTTGAAATTTTTGTCAATAATCTATGGGTGTGATTTTTCACTAACAATGTTGAGAGTCTACTGAAACTATCAAACCTCTAAAAAGAAATAATGCTGATGTTTTTTAAATTATTCTGTAAAAGAGAAAGTGAAGGAATGCTATCAAATTCTTTTTAACAAAGCCATCATTAATCTGGTACCAAACCAGAAAAAGAACGAATATGAAAATCATAAACCAACCACCCTGAAAAAAACAGGTACAAAAATTCTAGTAAAATGCTTAAAAATGAAGTGGAAGACAATATTAGAACTACTACTCACTGGGCTGGGTATGGTGGTGTACACCTTCAATCCCAGCATTAGGAAGGCAAAGACGAGTTTATATCTGTGAGTTCAAGGTCATCCTCATCTATGTAGGGAATTTCAGGACAGTCAGGCATATATAAAACGATCCTGTCTTGAAAGAAAGACTTTTACCATGACCAAGGTTGACTTCATCCCAGAGATAGATTGCTCAGCTTATTATGTGAATAGATTCAGGAACATAAATAATACAGTCATCCCAATACAGAAGCAGAAAGATTTATGACAAAACCCAGGATATCTTCTTGTTGAAAAGGATTAAAAAACTAGAAATACAAAGAACATGCTTCATCATAGTAAAGAAAACATATGACAAATCTATAGTCACCATTATACTACTTGAATAAAATTCAAAGCATTTCTACTATAATCAGGAATCAGCCAAGTGCGTCCATTTTGTCCACTCATTCAGTATTGGGATTGAATTATTAAGAAAAGCAATAAGACAAGAGAAAGAAATAAAGGATACAAATGGAAAAGGAAGTCAATTTATCCTTATGTGCAGTTGAGATGATTCTGTAAGTCAGAGCCCCCCGACTCCAACCAAACACTTTTAGGATATAAAATCGATATACAAAAATTAGTAGCCTTCCTTAATATCAATGACATGTTTGGGGAACAATCACACAAATGTCTAAAAATAAATTTATAAAATACCTTGGATAAATTTAATCAAGAAATTGAAAACCCTTAATAAATAAAGTTTGAATACACTGGTGAAAGAAACTGAAGAATGCACTAGAAATTGGAAAGGCAGCCCATGCTCAGTGATTGAAAGCATTAATATTGTAGAAATAGTTGCACTATCCAAAACAATCTGTAAATTCAATGCAATACTCATCACAATTCCAATGACATTCTTCCAAGAAACAGAAAAATTCTTAAGATGTGTGTAAGTATATGAAACTCCAGATAGCCAAAGCAATGCTGATCAATAAGCATAGCATTGAAGATATCTTCATGCATGGTTCTAAATTATACCATAGAACCACAGTACCCAAAACAGAATGGCACTGGAACCAAGAAACTGAGATCAATGGAATAGAATTGAGGACTTAGAAAAGGTGGAGAGTGTGTGGGGAACTGGGCGAACCAGCCAGAGAGTGAAAGAGGCAACCTGTTTGGGCAGAGTAGATAGTGCATAGTTAATAGCACAGTACAATAACATATGTAGAGAAAAAGAAACACATCATTGTTTATCACTATTTAAGATTAAGTCTTATAAAAATCACAAAGAGGAGATACATAGTATAAAAATATTCTTATGTAAAATGTAACACTGGGAAAAGATGGAGAAAACTAGAAAGTCCTCCCTTGATTTAGACAAGTGCCATGTATTAGTGCCTGGAAGCATCACATGGTATCCATTCCATATCTAGTTCTAATTTTCATCTGTCAACTAAAACAAAAATAACAAAAAACAGAAGGAACTAGAGAACTATATAGCACCCGATAGAATTATAGAAGTACTCATTTAAATCAGTAAGCAAAATTATCGGACAGTAATATTTAATTCTTTTTTAATCACAACAGTCAGAATTTGGGGCCCTGGGATTAGATTCCTTCTGTTTGAATTGTAATAATTCCAGACTTTAAAAAAATCTCAATGTTTAGTAACATTTATGACCAAAGCATATTCAATATGTGAAGTAATTTAAGACTTTAAAATAATTAGTTAGAGTGACCACCTGAGAAAATAAATGAAAACACTTATTTAGAAAGGCAGGATGCAGGTTTTAGAGAAAGACAGTCTATTCAAATGGTCTCTCTGCTGCATACTGATGAGTATTGACAAAATATCCTACACAGGTTATTCTCTCTTAAGGCCTCAAATTTCCCACCTATTAAATAAAAGTCATTATAGTATTTACACTGTTAGAGCTGGTGAGGATTAAGACAAAATGGAGAGAGCTGGAGAGATGGCTCAGCAGCTGGGAGTGATTGCTGCTTTTCTGGAGGATCAGAGTTAAGTCTCCGGTGCCCATAAGTAGCAGCTTACAACTATTCGTGCCTCAAGCTCTGAGGATTGAATGCTCTCTTCAGGACACTGTGATCACCTACAAGGAGCACACACATATAAATAACATTAAAAAATAATAATAATATAGAAAACCTAAAACAATCAGTAAATTATCCACTCAATAAATATTAATTTAACTGATAACTTCAATAAAATATTTATTTTTATGGACAGATTCCCATGACAGTAAGTTTTGATTTTTTTATTATCATAGGAATTGGTCTTTGTATATCAGGAGAAGCACAGCCAGTAAGTAGAACATAGCGAAGAATATACTAAGGACCTCCACTCTAAGCCTACAAGACAACATGAAATTATATTTTTAAAAAAAAAGTACATTCAGAGGACATATGGATGATTTTAATTGATTCCTTTTGGTAGAAATGATTTAATTTTTTTCTTTCATTATTTTAATTTAATGATTATCATTTTTTTTTATTTCAAGCCATAAATAAGACCTTCCAAAATAAATGTTTGTCATATGGGGTTTTCTAAACTGAAGAATGAGTAGTCTATATGCAAGCCTTTACTATATTTTTTTGCTATTTGTAAGCAAATCAAATTGTGAAACCCTGTTGCCAGAAGTCAAACTCCAATTTCATGGGACACTAAAGAACATTTTTCAGCTTTGGTAGAAACAGAGAATTGTTTTAATGTCTATAAACCTAAATTACAATGACACTATGTCAAAGAAAATAAAGAACACACAGGAACAAACTAATTATAGTAAATTCTATTTTAAAAATATATATGCTTATTTTACTTTCAGTGAATATGAGTGTGTCTGAGCACATTATATACACGACATATATGCAGGAGCCCCTAAGGTCAGAAAGGGCATCAGATCCCTTAGAACTGGAGCTACTGATGGTTAGGAAGCATGATATGGGTGCTGGAAACTGAACTTGAGTCCTCTGCAAGGGCAATGAGTTCTCTGCTGAACCAACTCCCCGGCCTCCATGCTTACAGTTTCTGTGCTATTACAGTTTCTGTGCTACTTATTGCATTCTTGAAAAACTGTAAATGGATCTCAAAATTAAAATCACATTTCAGAAGGTTTGAAAATCTTCTTATTCACCAAAGAGTAACTTGATAGCCACAACAACCTACTTCCATGCAGCTTGGCACTGAAATAATATTGGTGTCTAGTAATATATATTTAAATATATCAAGAAAGTAAGAAGTAAAAAGGGGAACATATACAATTTTATTTCAAAAATACTCATTTCTAATTACAGGAAGACCATGTGAACATGTTTTCTCCTATTAGAGAAACCAATTTGAAACAAAAACAAAGTAAACCACAGGTATTAATATACACACAGATGTATTATTTTCAAACACACCCGAGAAATTAAGCTGCTAATAAAAAACACTTCTAACTAACAGACTTGTGTTTCTTGCTCTAACGAATGGGCAGGGATCTTTTGAAATTAGCCCCATTTGTATCACACAATGTGTTAAAAATCTTTAAGAACAGCTTGGCTAAAAGCCTCGAGCAATCTTGTTTACACCATTACCAAATCCTCGCTTCATAGATCATACAAAAGTAAATTTCAGCCTGGCCTAGTTCAAATTATCATAAATTCTGAATTATATTCAGCATTTAAAGCTGGAAGGGACCTCAGAGATCTTCAAGTGAGGTCTACAGTAATGAGATTTTCCTGGCTGCTACATCTAAAATACATTCCATATGTATAAACAAATTCTTGACATTGTTGCCTATTTCCAAAAGTGTTAGTGACAATGATTATCTTTTTTTAAAAAGCCACATCTTTTCAAATTGATGAAGAATTTTACATGATGTTCAGGAGGATTTATCTGCTAGCATGATTTAAAATCATTAGCAGTGTGTTGCATGCTTTGTGCTATTTATGTAATGTTTTGTTTATTTATCATTTGATATTATTGGGATTTGCTTGCCCTGACCCTACATTTAGGGGTAGTTGCCCCAACGAGCAGTCTAAGCAGACATAATCTACAAATAAGCATAAGTAACCATTTTGAGGAGTTGTAAAATGTCAAATCAGAATTGTGAGACGATCTGAAATCACTAGCAGTGGGAGCCACCATGTGGCTTCCTCACACATGAAAGAAAGCTTACAATTTCACCCTGGACTTGTGTTCTGCTTGGATGTGCTTCAGACTGGACAGAATCAGAGAGAGTGTGCACAGAGAACAGTGGACATTCACACTTCGATTTCTAAAAACTCTTTCTCTCCTTCCTAGGCATCCTGATTGTATAGTGCAATTTACAGAAACTTGTTTGGAAGCTTATGGAAAAATCACCAGAATATATTCTCAGTTCTGGCAGGAAGAAGTGGAGCCTTAATCACGTGACTGCCATCTGCCTTCTTATCCTGCTCCCTGATGTAAACTTCTTTAGTTATCCATGCAATAAATATTTATCAAATACCGACCAGGTGCCCAGCACATGGTCTGTCGCCAAGAGGAATGCAAAAGAAATTTTGGGCAGTTTACGACCTTGAAATGCTGGAAGTTTGATCTCAGAGAGGAGCATTCGTGTGGGTCAGCTGATGGTACAGGAAGTCTGCCATAGCTGTCAGTGTTAGATAAAAGGGGTGGGGGGTACCCGTGGATCTGGGGCTCAGTTGGTAAAGCTTTTGCCTATCATGCACCAGCATCGCATCGTACAGGAAGTGAAGACGGTGCCTGCACGTGGAGAAGGGACAAAGCAAGAAGTCACAGTTTAAGTGTAACCGCTCTGCTAAGTAAGGCGCTCCTTAGGATACAGCGATCCTGTCTCCTAAAGAGACACAGAAGAACAGAGAAACAGGGGCAAAGGGAAGTTCTTTAGAACAGACTAAAAGAAACACAAAAAAGCTGTAGTAGAAGCTAAATCTAGACCCAAGATACTCCAGGTGTAAGGAATGTTTACATCTCTGAGTCTGACAAGAACTTCCACTGTCCTGCCCTCTGCCCCAGGACTCCAGATGGAACTCAGGAACTCCTGAGCTCTAGCAATGCTCCCACTGTGCACGTAGCAATAGCCCAGCCTTCTTGTCTTTCTCTTTCTCAATTTTCTTTTCTTCTTTAGTTTTTGGTTTTAGTTGCTTGGTTCTTGGCTTTTGTTTTTCTTAAACAGGATTGTATTAAGCTGCTGGCCTTTATCTTACCTTATGGCTAAAGATGTCTTTGAACTTATGATCCCTCCTGCTTTAGCTTCCTAAAGAGCTGGAAATATAGGTCTGAACCACAAAAATAGAAGTGCCTAATTTCTTCTGCATCCCACTCTTGTTGACCTGCCAGGAAAACAATTCCTGAAATATAAAATGAATACTGATTATAAAATGAATTCTCCCTCCCACCACATTATCATTACATGATGGCCATTAGTCAAGCATGACTATTAAATTTAAATTCATTAAAATTAATAAAATTATACTTTCACATGTGGCTAGAGGCTGGAGTATTGGACAGGCCAGGGAGGAGCACTTCCATCACTCAAGAAAATTCTCTCCGACAAATCCATGTGGTATTCTATTCACATCAAGATTAACCTTGAGGAAGTGAAAGACTTGGTTCAGGACACAGAAAACTTACTTTGATGGTCAGGGATCCAAGGTAGAGGAAAACTTCTGTTTGAAATCCCTCTGTGGACCCAAAACATACTTCAGAGTTTTGAAAAACTCGTATGGTATTTAGAACAAGACTTCTCGAAAACGATAGGCCAATGGGTGTGAAGGACAAGGGGAAGTAGGAAAGGGAAGAGCTGAAGGAGATTATGAACTAGCTCATTTGCAACTGCCAAAAGTTAATATAAAGGCTCGCTCGACACTCAGCGCCAGGGAAATGGTTCAGTGGATGAAGCACTTGCCAGAAGTAGTGTGACGAAAGGGTGGTTCCCCAGAACCCATGTCAAAGCCACGCAGGCATGGTGGAACACTCAAGAGAGAGGCAGGAGTTCCTTGAGGCAAGCGCAGGACAAGATGACTGACTAGACTAGCTGTCAGTTTCTCAACTGAGAAAATCTGCCTTAGCATTTAAAGGACAGAAGGATGGAGGACGACACACAATATCAACTTTGATTCTCCATATGAATGTGAACACTCACGTGCAAAATATCTCAACTTTGTGGATTGTAGTGCCCCATTCCAGCTACTCTGCTCACTGTTGCTATGGAGAGACAGTATGCGACTGAATGGGCATGATGGTCTGCCAATAAAACTTTATTTAAAAAAGTCAGCGCTGACCTAAGGCAAGAAAATGAGAAGTGTGGAAAGAATGATAGAATGTGATTGTGGGTTAACAAATATCAAAGGACAGCTTGTCTGTAAACACGGGGAGCTGTTTCTCAGATCATCAAAATATTGGGGTGGCTTGTGTTTAAGAGCAAATCTGTAATCTCTAAATGAATGGACATGACTTTGAGCCCACTCCACAAGTGTCATATCAGATACTGCTCAGGTGACCAAGAACCTGAAACCACAAAACCAAGGAATCTGGGGTTAAAGCAAACATTACTGGTGTGGGATTCTCCTCTGTATGCTGTGAATACCATTGGCTAATAAAGAAACTATCTTTGGCCTGCACAGGGCAGAATATAGGTAGGCAAGGAAAACTAAATTGAATGCTGGGAGGAAGAAGGCAGAGTGAGAGAGAAGCCATGTAGCCCACCCCCATTGCTGGAGTTAGATGTTGGACAGAACTTTACTCGGTATGCCACAGCCATGAGGTGATATACAGATTAATAGAGATGGGTTAGTTTCAAATAAGAGTTAGCCAGAAATATGCTTAAGTTTTTGGCCGAACAGTATTGCAAATAATATGGTTTCTGTGTGATTATTTTGGGAGTATGAGAGGCTAGGAAACGAACAAGCAGCCTCTCACAACACACTACTGTGCTTACAAATATATATAGCAATAAAATGACTGACTCCTAATGCCATTCTGCTGGACTCACAAATAAGAGCCTTGAAGCCATCATCAGAGATGCTTTCTTCTGCAGCAGATGAGAACAAATGCAGAGACCCACAGTCAGACATGAAGCAGAGAATGTGAGATGTTAGGAAACTCAGCCATAAACAGAATGTCTCCATGAATTCCTCTCCTTAGAGCTCAGAGAACGCTGAAGAGGAGAAGGCAGAAAGAGTGTAAGAGCCAGAGGGGGAGGAGGACAAGAAAACAAGACTCTCTAAATTAGCATAATCAAAGCAGATATGAACTCACAGGCTGAGGCAGCATGCACAGGGCCTGCACTTCAGCCTGCCTTCCCAAGACGTGCAGGCCGTAGGGAGCCAGGGGAAACCTGTGCACCCTTTTCCATTGCTGGACTCTGCAGGGCCAAATGGCCCTGGAGAGTCAGGAGGGGGAGCTGTGCAGCACAGTTCCCTGACTGGTCTCCACAGAGCCAGCCATGCCTGGAGGGGCCAGGTTGTTGAATTTGTGCCTCCTCTTCCATGGCTAACCTGTGCCCCTCTTCCAAAGCTGGCATCCTTAGAGTCTGCCAGACCATGAAAGATGTGCCCCCATTCCACTGCTGGCCTACCAAAGTCTGGTCAGAACCTGTGGTCTACATAAAGTCCTCTGTGTATATTACAGCTTCAAGTTAAGTGTTTTTATGGGATTCCTGGGTGTATGAAAGAGTAGATTTTGATTTCTTGCACCATCTCAAAGGTTCATTTCCTTGTGTTTGTTTTGTCCACTTCCAAGGTGTTATTTTTTGATTTTACAATATGTTATTTTATTATTATACCATAGTATCCTGTTTGTTTTCTCATGAGAGACAGAAAGTGTATGGATTTGGATGGGATAGAGGCAGGAAAGAACTGGGAGGAGCGAAATCATAATCAGGATATATTATGTGCAAAAAAATTATTTTCAGTAGAAAGAGAGAAAAGTAAAACTGATTGAAGTAGTTCCTCAGTTGATGTTCCCTTTTCCTAGGTAAGTCAAGACGACAACTGAAGCTAATTAGGACAACAAAATATAAGGCACAATCCTGAATTGTGTCCTCTATGGAAACAAGAGCATATGAATTAAAAAGAAACTTAATGGCATTATGAATGAAATTTGTATATGTACATTATATTAGTTAATGCTTTTCCTAAGCTAAATTTTCTAGATTTCAATGATGAATTTTATTATTTAAAAGAGTGTAAAGGTTTAGTTTTTAATTTTCCTTTCCTAGACAGACCTAGTGAAATATTTAAGGGTAAGGGGCACAATGTCTCCAATGTATTTTTAAATATTTCAAGAAAAATATGCAAGTGTGCATAAATAAATAGATACAGCAAATAGTAAAATAGTTGGGACAACACATAAATGATAAATGAAACTGAGTAAATGAGTTCTAAGAGAAGCTCCTTGTTTTGGCAATCTAATCATGAGCTTAAAATTCTATAAAACACACATTTTTTAAAATGTGTGCTGTGGGTCATCCAGTTTAGTTCAGTATTAGAGCACTTGCCCAGCAATACCTGACACCCTAAGTTATATCCCATCACACTGCCATGCACACACAGTCACACACACACACGTATACAATCCCATGCTCACACATACATATACATTACATGCTTATACACACACATACACACATAATGAGAGACAATTGCAAGGACCAAATGAGTCAGGGCTACACAAATATACCCTATCTCAAAAAAGATCACTTTAAAATCCATCCTGTCAACTAAATGTTACAAACATAACTTTTTTTCAGATACAAATGTATTTATGTGGGATAATTCCACATTAAAGAGTTGAATGGAAGAAAAATAGGACATGAGTATCATTTTTTGAAAACCATGACGTAACTCCAAAATTAAGCAAATATATCATTTAAATCAGAAAATATAAATTTGATAACTAATTACTAAGTGCTCAGACCTGAAAATGTTAACCTTAAGTCTCCTAATCCACAAAAGTATCACACTCAGCACAAGAAGCATTAATGGGGGGAAGTGGAAAAAAAAGAAAAAAATATCATTAAAGAGTCTTTTATAGAAAACAAGGTCCAGTCATAATTTCTATTTGAATATGGTATTTTGAATAGCTCACAAATTCTAGTTAGGTCATTAGAACTAACACAAGACTCCACTTAACCATGAGGGGAAGACAGAGACTTTTGAAGCATGCTGTTTTGTGACAGAAGAAAGTTAAGAGCTGGGGGAAGAGGAAGGATACAGGGAGTCACTCTACAGATGTGTCACCTAAAGAGATCCCTGGGGATGGGATGTCCCTTAGTGGTAAAGCACCACTTGCTTCTCTTTAGTGAAGCCCCAGCAAAATAGAAAGAGAAAGAGGGAAGGAAAGAGGAAGGGAAGGAGGGAGGATCAGTGATGGTTTAGGAGCTCTTGCAGGGAACCTTAGTTCAGTTCCCAGCACCCACATGGCAGCTCATCACCCATAACTCCAGTTCCAGGAGATCCAACACTACTTCTGGCTTCCATGGGCACTGCATTCATGTGGTACACATGTGTACGCAAACTCTTGTACACAATCAAACCGGAAAACATTTTGTCTACCCTATCATTAGTTACCATGTCTGTCTCATAGGTTTCAACAATCAGTTTTTGGATCTCACATGTTCTTTTCCATTATTTTCACCCCCATTTTCCTTTGTCCAGCACAGGGAGTGTCCTTGCCACTTCACATATCAGACTGCGCGAGGTCCTGTGATGGCAGCAAGTTTTAAGAAGTAGCTTTTCCTTTTCGGGTTGTGATTTTGGTTCGACAAGGCTGTTCATTACCCGAATTGTTTCTCCATCACATCTTAGTTTGTTCCCTACCCAATGACAATTCTGCTTCAGGGAAGCTCTTTCTGCTTGCACTTCCCTGAGTGCACAAAACAAACAAGTTCTCCTGAGCCTTCTCAGAAATCAGTTTCAAGTGAGTGTGGAGTTGCATACCTTTAATCCCAACACTGGCAAAGGCAGTCAGATGTCAGTGAGCAGGCCAGTCTGGTCCACATAGCCAATTCTGGACCAGTCAAAGCTACCCAATAAGACTTCATTTCAAAAGAGGCCAAGGACAATGACACGGGGTTTTGATCCTACTTCAGGTTCTGGCTTTGTGGGAGCCTAGACAGTTTGGATGTTCACCTTCCTAGATCTGGATGGAGGGGGGAGGACCTTGGACTTTCCACAGGGCAGGGAACCCTGACTGCTCCTGGGACTGGAGAGGGAGGAGAAGAGGAGTGGGGGGAGGGGGAGAGGGGCGGGAGGAGGGGGAAGGAAATGGGAGGCAGGCAGGCGGGGAGGAGGCGGAAAATTTTTTTTTTCAATAAAAAAAAAGAAAAGAAAAAGAAAATAAACAAATAAAAACAAACATAAAGCCGGGCGGTGGTGGCACACGCCTTTAATCCCAGCACTTGGGAGGCAGAGGCAGGCGGATCTCTGGGAGTTCGAGACCAGCCTGATCTACAAGAGCTAGTTCCAGGACAGGCTCCAAAACCACAGAGAAACCCTGTCTCAAAAAAACCAAAAAAAAAAAAAAAAAAAAAAACAAAAAAAAAAAAAAAAAAACATAAATTACCCTCTTTCTCTGAGCCTTTAAATTGGCATTTCTTTGCTCTCTCTTCCCACGATATTTGCCATTTCTTATTGATTTGTGCAAACCTGCTCCTCATTACAAATGACTGGATGGTACACTACTGACCTCCACAGTATGTTGCCCTTGGACACAGAGGGCAATAAACTTCAGTTTGCTCCTAAAGTCCTATGACCTCCATAAAATTAATTAATTAATTAGTTAGTTAATCAAAATGTGAAAAAAAAACTTAAAAGCCCCAACACATGGATCCCTTCTTCAGCTGACATACTCTAATATAGACTCATAATATTAGAAACTAAGATGTCTTCCTAGTCATGCTACCTGTCGTATGGTCAAAACTAGTAATGCCCAGGAATCTGTTCTACCTGTAGCTTAAAGAATGGTCTGCCTAGACTCTAGCCTTATTTTAATTTTATTTCTTAGAGTTTGCCATATTTCATCTTTTTAATGCTTTCTTGAGTATTTAAGGCATAATTAGAAATAGCTATTTTCCTATCAAATATTATCTAAATGTTTCTTCATTATAGACTCTCAAGGAAATTTGATGTCAGATATGAGGGGTGAGTGAATAAAATGTCACAACTGCCTAAACATGTTTACCACCACAAACATTACAGAAATCACAATATTTATGTATATTCCAGGGATGTGTCATAATTCTAGTTTGTGTCAAAAAATACACTGGCCTCGATTTTTTCCGTCTTTATTGTCTCAGAGAGCTAGTGGTTTTAAATAATGATTTTGTTTTGACCAACTGTTCTTTGCATCTTTCCAGTCATGTGTTACTTTTTTTTCCATTTAGCCCTTCCTGTAGCAAACAGTTATGAAATACTCACTATGTGCTAGGCTATGAGTCAGAGCTACAGATGCTGAGCTGGAGTGGGACTCTAACAACTTATGGGGTATCCATGAGGACAGATGACAAAATAAAGCTTTACACCATGTTATAGAAATCTTAATGTATACACATGGTGAAAACAAATAATACTAAGTAACATGATCATCAGATTTTCTTTTTACCAACAATTTAGATTAACATTGTAAACATTGGGTTTAAGACTGACTTCCCTGTTTAATTCAAATCAACAGATCCCCATTTAATAAATATCTATTGTGAGCAAAACATGCCATCTATTCCTGTGTGAAATTAGACCAAATTTGAATTCTCGGGGTGTTTAGTCTAGTGGACAATTCAGAATATAATTATCTTACACTGATACTCACAAAATTTTACTGAAGTCTGCGAAGTGAGAAGACCAACAACATGATGAACGAGCCTTAGCTAAGAAGTTTACCTTTTCTGAGTAGGGCACTAATTGTTAGCAATTCCCAAGAAACTTCTAGAAGCTAGACACTATAAGAGATGCTTTTTGTACCTTATCACTAACATTTGATCTGTTCTTCATGGGTTCAGGGGACCTAACCAAAAGAGAAAAACATGTCTTAACATTGATTGGAATCCTTCTACCTATTTCTTGGATCGGAATCCCAGAGTTGGGGCTCAGAAGAAGAGAATTAGACACTGTAAATGCTTTGAAAGTCAAAGTACTTGAGAGAAATAGAACAGACCTCGCTTGGCCCTAACCAGTTTTCTGGCTACTTCCCTGTACCAGACCTGGCTGTCAGCCACACACGAATGTAAACTTTCCGAGCACACTCCAGACTCGCAGAAGAGCAGCCAGTGGATTGTAAATCAAGTGTCATGGCTTTCGTGTTGTATACACCCAACCTCCAAAGAATTTAACCAAGATAAACACATTAAATTTTGACTATGAAATATGAAGAGATGGCAAGTGCTTTGGTTTTTGGTTTTGTTTTGGTTTGTTTGTTTGTTTTTTGAAAAGATCAGCATAAATGTTGGCCTAGATTCTCAAAGACACCTCCACTTATCTTTTGCACCAAAAGATAAGATTTCTTTTGTCCTATTGATGCAAACTTACAAAAGTTGCTCTGAAGTAGCTGGGTCATGACATCCATCTCTTAGTTGGTTTTACACCAGACCAAGTGTCTTGAGACATCCATGTGTTGGAAGAATTCACAAATATTTTGGTATGCCATTTTGAATATTGACTGCTTTAAAAAAAAGTCTCTCTTTTGTTGTGCAGGATTATTTTAAAATGGGAGCAATTTGCTTCAATGGAGTGACTCTGAGAGAGAGAGAGACATCTCAAGCCCGCTGGGAAGATCATGTGCTTTTGCTCTTTGCTTTCTTATAAGATAAAGTAGTTCTTATCATAATAGTTAGTTTTTCTTCTGAAGCATATTCCCCAGGCTAGATCCTGTAAATAGGATCTCAGCTGCATTTTCTTCTCAAATTATCCATTGTCCTTTTAAACAGATAAACACATGTGCATGTATTGTGTATGTAAGTGTATAATGTGCATGTGTGTATGTATGTGTGTATATTTGTGTGTATGTTTGGAAAGATGGATGGATGGATAGATGAATGGATGGATGTCTATCCCATGGTAAGGGGTTTCAGTGAATTAAAGTTACATCTGATTGTTTAATAGTTAAATGAGTCGTACGAAGGCATGTAAAATATCTCCAATTTCTCAGCCGCTTGAAGGAGCATGAGGAGAGATAGAGTGGACACTTTGCGGGGGGAAGCAATTGCATTTTAAAGTGATGAACATTTTCTTTAGAAATGGTTGCTAACAGAATGGCATTTATTGTGTTTCAAACTCTGCAGAAACAACCTCTGATAAAATATAAATAAAATGTGGGGTTTCCTTTTTCTTCTCATTTTATTGAGATGTTAACCATCAGACTATGCGGTTTCACTTTCTCCCTCTTTAAGATACTGCTTAACCATCTTGTCTTTCCAAGGCCTGCCAAGACCCTCCTTACATTTGTTCTTAAGATGTCAAAGGTGTAAAATATAAATAAAAAATAAAAACACTAATACAAAACTACTCTGTTCTTATGAAGACAAATTTAAGGTTTCGTTTTTTTTTTGTTTTTTTGTTTTTGTTTTTTGGTTTTTGGTTTTTTTTTTGTTGTTGTTGTTGTTTTTGCACAGAGAGTCCCAAGTCAAGCGCTAAACTGATGGAAGATAAATTTGTTTTACCCATCACTGTAGTTCTGGTGACCGTTCCTATATTTAGGCTACTTGCTGGTATGTGTGAGATGGCAATAGAATCTTCGGAATTTATTTTTGAAAGGATAAATTATAAACTAGATAAGATGGAAATGAATCTTAAATGCTTTTCCCTTTTAAATAGCCCACCTAGTAGGAACCTACTGTACCCAAGGACCATTGCATGCCTATTGGTGAATCCCTACAGAGGGCAGGAGAGGGCAAATGTTGAAACAGTTTTTGGACTTATTGGCAAATTTCTCCCGAGCATTCAAAAGCCATTTAAAACCTTGTGCGAACCCGATGCTTCCAGCTTCAAAGTGATATTTCAAAGCCCTCCAAAAAACAAATACTAACACTTTTTTTCTCAGGATACTTGTTCACATTTAACAAGAAAGAGGCGTGTTCTGGATCCTGGAATAATTGACACCACATATGTCTTCCATATTGGAAAATGAAAGAGAAGTCCAGACCCTCCTGAGTAGGGAATTCTACCCAGGAGCCCAGGTGAACTGCGGAGAACACTACCCAAGGAGACAGTGGGAAGGGCTGTAGGAGAAACAAGAGCGGTCCACTTGAGAAATGAGTTATCTAAAACTCTGTTTGCCTTGTAATCTTAAGCTTTTATTCATCCCAGCATTCAAATTTGGTGGGGGGAGGGGGGGAGCTGGTCACTCCAGTTCTGCACCTTAGTCCTTTGGGGATTTAAAAAAGGAAAAAAAAATGATTGTAGCTATGAACTCTGCTCATCTTCAAACTAATGGGTTCTCCCCTCCCTTCCCATAACACCCCCCCCTTCCTAGCACCCTTTGTCCACTTTTATGAATTAAAACAAGCACACACACTTGCACACACAGGGAATCCTGCCATTAATTAAAGGACTTGTCAGCCCCAATCCCAGATCCTTACAGCGCAGGAAATGTGCTCCTTTTAAGTGCAAAACCATAACATTACCATTTCCCCAAGTGCGCTCTGTTTTAGGCTGCTTTCCTAATTAGAGGGATGCTAACAGCCGCGCTGATTGGCATTATAAAAGCACTAGTTTGGCTTCATCTGTCCCAGGTGTGCCGTGTAATTTTTTTCTTCTCACCGGTTCAGAGCGGCACCTCTCTCCTTCATTGTTCCTTAAAGTTTTCATCTGAGGAATTAATACAGATAAAAAGACATTAGAAAGGAAGAGGCCATGCCAGGGCTCATCACCCGAACCTTTTATCAAAAGTACAAACTATACAAGTTAGAGGATTTTTTTTTTACCCTTTTGTTTCTGAGGGTTAAGGGAGTGGGAGGGGATGGTGCATAGAGAGGAGAGGAGAGAGGCTGGGGGAGAAACAGCGCTCTGTCAATGGTCTGAATGCACCATTAAAATTGGCGTCACTACAAAGGTTAGAGCACATCTAACTGTCAATACAGTGAGGAGAGTGGAGTCCGGTAAGGGGGAGCTTTGGAGAGAGACATACTTTGATATTTTGGAATGTTAGAAGGGTGAATGTGAAAAATTGGAGGTTGGGGATCTAATTACCCAACCATAATTGGGGGCTAGGGAATAAGTTGCAGTCCTCTCAACTCACCGCAGATCAATTATGTTAAGAGAACATCTGTAAGTAGAACTTAATGAGGTCCATTAGAGCAGCATGTACAGCCTCCTTTAACAGTACTTGTCAGCTTCTTGGATGAGCTGAAGGAAGCTGCTAACTAGGGACCTGGCGAGGTGTTTAAATACTGGAGGAGCCGCTCTGGTCCACTCAGGGTTTGTATGCAGTTCGGGAAGAAAGTAAGAGAGAGAAAAGCACGCCAGAAAACCAAGGAAGGCGGAAGCGAGAGGCTCCTTCATTTGTGTGGCTGCGTCTCCAGGCGTGATGGTGGGACTGTGTGAGCAGGGGGCCTGGTCAACCTCATCCCTCCCTTGACTGACACCTTTGACTGTACCTGGACTTCTAGAGGGGGTGCTGTCTTCTGCCTATTCACAGCAACAACCTGTCTGATACCCTTTCAAAAAAAAAAAAAAAAAGACTGCGACCCCAACAGAAGCATCTCTGGGACACTACAAAAACCACTACTGAACATCCCTACACAAAAGTTATCTGTGAGGTGTGTTTTGCAGAAAGAGACGGCTGAAAACTTGAAGACATATTTAGGAACAGGCACACACATACACTGTTTTCTTGTGCAAGATCTCTTTGAGCAAAGGTAAGTAGCATATATCTGATTACCCCCTTGAAAGCCCCCTCCCCCATTCTGTCACACCCCCCTTTCCATTCCCCTCATAAAGCAGTCATAATATAAGAGCACAGGAAAAGATAATATACCTTTTTTTTTTAAATTTTTCTTTTAAGTGTCAGAGTATGTGGAATGAATTGAGTTAAATTCTCTCATCCTATCTATGATAAGTTGCAGAGACAAGGGGCAGGCAAAAGATAATCGGACCAAGAAGATGTGGTTCTCGATGGCCATCCGTTTGCAAAGATTTCCGAAGCATGTGTAATTAAAGTGGGTAGTTTACTCTCAGGAAATGAAGAAAGTGCTTGCCTGGCTGGATCCAACCTTTAGCTTGCCTGAGTAAACAAAAGCACATTCTTCTTCCACTTTTTTCCTTGACAGGAGGGGCTAAGACTTTGGGGGCTGGGGGGAGCCAGGAAAACAGGGGGTTCGCTGGGGGTTAATGGTGTTTTGCACAAAGTGTCAGCAGAAGATGATTAAATCCCACCTCTTGTTCACCAGATCACCGTGTGTGCACTTGTATATTTCATTGTCGGCGAGCACTGATGATCACATCTGTACACATTAAGTGGCAAGCCTCTTCATCTGCACTGGGTTTTTCTGATGGTTTTTTTTTTCTGTGAATAATTCATATGATTATGAAGAGAAAAACTGCTATTTTCTATCTCTCTCTTCTGTGGCACAGATTAAAAAAAATCTTGCTGTAAATTGCATGATTGGGGAGATAGTCTGCTTTCAAATAATTTAATTCATGACAAAACCTAATTACTGTCAGGTAATACCCTGTCAGCTTTAATGCATTTCATCACTCATAATGAAAAGACGAGCATTTTATGACCCATCTAATTATCATTACATTTTAGGGGAAAATGAATGGCATGGAGCTGAATGTTAACTATTCCATTTTATTCTTTTACACATGTGGTTTAGCATATTATTCACTAAGTTCCCCCTCTCTCTCTCCCTCTCTCTCTTTCTCTTTCTCCAAGTATGGGATATATGGTAAATCCTAGAGGGAAAGGAAGGTTGGGGAGGGAGAGGAGGAGAATGGGATGCAATTAGAGCTCTGGATATTTGTCCTTTTTATTTATTTATTTTTAGGTGTCAACGTGGTTAATGCCTTTGCAGGTTGGTGTGTTGATATGGGGGATCTTACTGCCACAGTCCAAAAGAGTACTAATTACTGCGAATGATGTCACCGTAGGCAGAGGAATAATCCCATCATTTAATTAGTTGAATGATTTAAACAAAGATTTGCATAGATGCACTCATCAGTTGCCATGAATTACGGAGAAGCAGTTGCCAGCGAGGGGTAACAGATCATACAGTTGGAGGGGGAAAAAATCTCATCCTCCTTGAACATAATTAATTTAATTGTCCTCATTAGCTGTACCATTTGTTTTGATTTTATTTCTCCCTTTACCCACACATTCTTCTCCCTCCCTCCCTTCCTCCCTCCCTCTTTTCTTCTCAGTACATTGGTTGCTGGAGAGAACAGGCAAAACACACACACACACACACATGCACACTGGGTGTTTCAGAGTAGCTGTGGCTGGGAGGCTGAGTAGACCTGCTGAGAGCTGTGTCAATGGGTGAGGTGTGTGTGCTGAGTAGTCGGGCCAGAAAAAGCCAAAACTTAAGAAGTCTGCTTGCAGACTGAGCAGCAGAAGCAGTGTTCTCTGCCTGTCTGAATATCCTTATTTCTCAGGTTAGTTCTGAGTTTTGTTGTCTTTGAAAGGGATAAAAAAGCAAGCCACATACTATTTTCTCATGAGCCTTCTGAAGGTTGGGGTTAAAAAATAAGTTAGTATTGCTGTGCCAGGATACAGGGAAACATGATTTAGCATAAGTATTCAAGGAGGCTGCTTTGATTAATAATAATAATAATAATAATAATAATAATAATAATAATAATAATAATAATAAAGTAAAACTTAGAACTAGATTAAAATTGTTGGTGCAGAGGAGGAAAAGATATTTTTTTTATTTATTTTGGGGTTTGGGTGTTTGTTTGTTTGTTTATGTAGTTCAACAATTGAATCTTTCTTGGCACTTAAAACATCTCAGCCAGTGTCATTCAAATGTGCGCTGTTTTTAGGTTTGATCTTTGGACAAGGTTCTGTGAAATCTGCTGAGGGGGCCTTGCAAGAGCTGCCAAAGGGGAAATGACTGAAGTTTGAAATCTTAGAAAAAGAAGATGTTTTAAAGCTACTGGTGACCTACAGGGAAGCAGAGTGGAGAGGGGAGGTTAGGGGAAACGGGACCTCTTTCAAGGAAATAGATTTAAAGAGAAGGTAAAAGCAGCTATCAAGGCCTTAAAATAAGTCCATGAAGGCCGAGGGTAAGAGGAGCTTGGCCAGGGAACCTCTTAGTCCTGAAAGCCTGGCTTGGACTTCTTGGGGGTTAGCCTTGAAGCAGATTCTAAGTAAGTATGCAAGTGTCTACAGAAAGTGTGTTTCAGAAGCCACCCTGGATTCAGCACCGGGTGGGAGGGGGGGAGTTCACAGTCTGACTCTTGGGCCATTAGCGAGGAAGGGGTGTGTGTGGCATTGCCTGGACTGGGTTTATGTGCCAAGACTTTCCGAGCAGGGACTGCCGAGAGTTTCTGAATGGAAGTCATAGCCTGGGCAATTGAAGACCCGACCCCCCCCCCCACACACACACACACACCCGTGCCCAGACATTCACTGAAAGGGGAAAGGGAGAACTGTGCTTTTCTCCAGTGTATCCTGGTAGCACTTTGATTCCTTGGCTTTTTATTTTAACTTCATCCACTGGCACTGTCAGTAATAGATTTAGAGGGCAATTTGCTTCCAACGTGCCCATCCTATTCCAAAATGCCCCCATTATTTTAGGAAGCCCTACCCTTCTCCCATGCTCTTTCGCAGTTCTTCTTGTGGGTAAGTCCAAGAGGTACGATCCTTCCGGAGTCCGGTCCTGCAGAGGTCACATTCTCTGTGTGATGGGGAAGGGTGGGAGGGGATGGTCCCCAGCGTTTGTCAGAAGCATATGCATTGGGTTGTGCTGATTGCACTCGCAGGCTTGTCAATTTTCACCCTGGGAAATTAGCAACAAAGCCTGGATCTGTCTCGTGGCTGCTTTTGCACTTTCCGAGGGCGGCTGTACTTGACTGAGCTGCAGAACAGACAGCGGGGAGAGAGAGAGAGAGAGAGAGCAAGCTAGCAAGCCAGCAAGCGAGAGCGCGAGCAGGAGAGAGAGAGCGAGCGAGCAAGGGAGCCAGCTAGAGGGAGGGAGAGAAGGAAGAGGGAGAAGAGGGAGGGGTGGGCGAGAGGTAAATACTCTTAAATCGGAAGGGAGCTGCCTCCACTGTGGTCTTGACAGGCGCTGCCTGGGCTCCGCGGCGCTGTAATAACTGAGTGACCTTTTCTTGGGCTGTATTATGTCTGGCTGGGAAGGGATTGCATTTTGCGGCTGAGAGCCAGGGCTTGCTTCAGCTCGGGCTCCTCGCACGCTGCCGGGGTAAGTTGTCTGGAGCCAGGACCAAGAGAGACATCCCCCCCGGACTGCAGTTGCCTAAAAGAAGGACACCTGTGGCTCGCATGCGGTCCACACTGGTACTTTGCGGATCCTGGAGGACCTCATTAATTTAAACTTAAAAAAAAAAAATAGAGATCCACCCCCCTTTTTTTTCAAACAATGTTTCTTTTTGACCTTTCCCAAGGAGAAGCGCTACCAAGCAGCCTCTGTGCTCACTGAACACCCTCCCTGTATCGCTTAATTGAGAAGGTAAGTGAGAGGCTGTGTATACACGCGTCGGCTCATTTGTGCTGTGTGTGTCTCCGGGTGCGCGCGTGCGTGTGCGGATGCTGGGTGTTTTTTCTTCTTTTTCTTCTTCCCCATCCTCTCCCAATGAAGCATAAAGTAAAGCTGTGCCCGAACCATCTGCACCGCCACCACTACAACTTTCACCGGGCTGCAGCTCTGCAGAGATGGGTTTTGTTTGTTTTGTTTTGTTTTGTTTTGTTTAAATCATGGGAGGCATCATTATTTTTATGATGAGACACGAAATAGATGCGGGGCGGAAGATGAGAATGCCTGAGGAAGAAGGGGAACGTGCGGCTGCAGCGCGACATCTCAAGTAGGAGACCAGAGCATAATAGACAAAGTTCATTGGGAGCTGCAGCAATCACACACTCTGACTCAGGAAGAGAGGTTGGGACAGTTTGCAAAGGTGGGAGGGTGGGGTGTTGATTCCAGACTAAGTGAAGTGGTGTCAGTCTTGGGTATTTCCTCAGAACTCTCCATGCCTGCTTGGAAATGCATACCCCCTCCCCACCACCAAAAAAGAGTTGAAATTACAACCCTGTTCTTATCCACACCCCTGCTTTTACCCAGTGCAGTCTTGATAACAAAATACTGCTTCTGTGTGTTGCAAAACTGACTATGTAGGGGCAGGCAGAGAGGAGACAAGTGCCAGTGGAAGCAGGTTCCTTGGACCAAGTGCCTGCATCCTAACAGGTCTAGAGATCCAGCACGGTTTAAAGGGGGCTACTCAGATTGTTGTTATGAAACACAAGTCAGATTTATGATCTTTTTCATAGCAAACACGATATGCTATGCTAACACTGCCTGTGACGGTTTAATCAAATCCATTTGTTACCGGGAAGCTAAAAGGGGCCGCTGGGATTTTAGGATTACGGGCAGAGTTAGGGAAGCATGTGGCTTTGTCATTCGCCATCATTTTACACGGTCCCTCATCCCTTCCCCCCACGGCCTGCCTCCCTTGCCACTAGACCCCAGCTCCCAAAGTGGCTTCACAATAGTGGATTCTCGGCCCTGGAAGCTGCTCACCAGATCCACGCTTAGGGCCCCAAATCCAAGTGGCTCCCCTCTTCTACTTCTTGCCTGTGGTGGGCTTGGTGTTCCACGCAAAGCTGCAGCGACTCAGGCACGCCTAAGTCAACTCATGCAGAAACAGGAGAAAAGTTTTGGTAAGGTTACAGTCTATCACAGATGCACTTTCTCGGGCGCTCGGCACTCGTGGCTAGCTTCAAAGCCTGCCAGCTCTTCTATCTGCTGAAAATACAAAATATTATTGTTGCTACTGCTTTTAAAGACTGCTGCTTTCGACCAATTAATCTCACTAGGTGCCACAAATACTGGTACATTCTTTGCAAAGCCATCCCTGTGTGGCTGCAAAGACACAGCCACAAAAGGTTGGATCATAAACTCCGCAAGGGGATTCTTTGTTAGAGTGTATGTATGTTTCTTATTTTTTTTTTTATTTTGCATGTGAGCTGCATCAAAATTGAACCCAGTCTTGCAAATCTCTTGTTGGCCTTTGCCAAGCACTAGCACTTTGCTGCCATGGTAACTGTAATTAAACTGATAAGAGTGGGGAAATGTCAGTATCTCTGAGCCTTGCAGCTGCATTGGAGAAAAAGGGAATCAAATTGGTTCCCAGCTCCATTGCTCAAAAAGGGGAGGGTGGTGGAAGGACACGGAGGGGGGTTGGGAGTTGAAGGGGCAGAACAGAGTTAAGCAGCTCTAGTGCCAGAGATTTGGGGACATCTATTTGCATTGTTTTCCCTTAGGGGGCTGCAGCCTGTAGGGGTGCTCTGGGCCAGTGAACAGAGAGAAACAAGCTTTTAGGCCCAATCCAGCTTTCCAGTCTGGATTAGGGGGAGTGAGTGGGAGTGGGACGAAGATGGGCAGAGGAGAGAAAAATCTTTTGTTTGGTACACTTGGCAATCGAAAGGCTGTGTTGGCCAAATTCTTTTAATCTATGTCATTGCTCCCAGCTGCGAAACCTGCCTTCACAATTTTAACATCCACTCTCCCAAAAGCCCTTCATGATGGAGCCCCTTCTCCTTCTCCCAAATTGTCCCCTGTAAATCTTCTGAAAGGGAAAGACTGTTTTCCATTCATCCATGTGATCAGTTCAAATAATACATCTGTGTTTAAAAAAAAAGGAAAGAAAGAAAGAAAAAAGGAAAAAAAAGAAAAAACACTGTGCCTAAGTGCTGCACATCTTTCATTATTGAGATGATTTTTTTAAGCCCCTGTGTGTTGTGGAGTTGTGGTTACTTTGTTGTGTTAAGTACTGAAGCTAAGACTGTGCGGATGAATGGCACAGAACAAGGGAACATAATGGATGCAATCAACCGTCAGGCCTTCTCACAATGCAATCCAGGCAATTAAAAGCTCACCAGAGTTTAAATGAAACGGCTCTCCTTATTTCTGCGCAGCACACTGCACAGGCTATTATTTATGTCTTTTTTTAAAATTATGATTTCCCTTAAACTGTCAAATAACTCAGAATGGCAGGGTCTCAGAGGCAATAAGAATTTCCCTCGGAACAATTTGCATGCCAATCTAAAACTAGTTATGAGTGCTGATGGGCTATGAGCAACTTGTGAAGTGTCTCTTAGCCACGAACACATAACTCTCCCCAGACACACTCTCTTGGATCAAGAGCACAGAATGCTCAGTGCTTTCTACTATTTAGGTGCCTGGCAACGTGGCGACTACCAAGTGATTGTTTTCCTACATTTTTTTTTAAATGCATAGAATGGAGCAGATTCTATTTGCAAGAGAAAGGAAGTAATGTTCTTTAAAAGAAGTTATGAGGATGGAGCAGAAAATATCAAACTTCTTTTATGCACAAGGCCAAACAGAATGAAAGAATTTCAGTTATTAATTGGCCTCTGAGTGCTAAATTAAAATGTCAACACAACAAAAACATTTTGTGAAGACAAGCAATATAGCATTTCTTGTGCCAAATGTTGGTATCTGCTGTCTTGGTTACAATTTATTTTGAATAAAGATAGCTGACCCTTTATACTTAATAATAATGTCACGAACATGGGCAATAATGGAGCTTAGCTTACTACCAAGAATTTTTGTTTCATCTTTTATCTTTGTGATATAAAAAATGCAGACTTCAAGTTAATTAGGACAGTTACCTTAAACATACCTCTGTATGCTTTCAGTCATGAGATCTGGACTTCCTTAGTAAAGCGAAATCCCTCTTCTCCCCCTAGGTATACGACTAAGAGGCACCTGGGCCTGTTGTGCCCTGTAATTAATGGGACTCATGCCTTGTGGGACCTTGCTAGAAAAGGATAACTAGTTCTGATCAAAGAAACTTCATTTGTTAGAAGTTCTAGAGAGTGAGATTTAGCAGAGCTATCAAGGGTTATGATTAATCTACACTAGGCCCTGAGCTCCTTCAAAGAAAAGGAGCAGAAAGCAGGCTACACGAGGACCACCTGCTCTTCTGCTCAAATCTGCTGCTGGCCCACAGCTCAGAACACCGCAGCCATGCGTGTCAGGCACACAGGACAGCCACCCCGCTTTCTTCTCTGCATTCCTTCCTCCCTTACTCTACCAGACAAGATGATTTCTAACGAAAGCTTAAGAACATTCTAATATTATATGTTGTTCATGGTCATTGATAGCTGGAAAACTTATTCAGCTGTGGGCATGCTCTGATGTCTCTTACCAGTGTGATTTTCTGTGACAGGCAGGGGAGGCACTGAGGGTTGCACCCCTCATCATAAGGGATCAGAAGGAAGGATAGAGTTTACCTATCTTGAAGCAAAATGAATCAGAAATGTTTCATGTTTTCCATCTGGAACTCCCTTAAATGCATTTATACTTGGTGTTTGATATGTTTGTCCATCTAGGTTTAAAACTTTGTGACTAGGAGAGGAAGCGAAGTGTTAAGGGGTGGTCTGGGGTTGCAGTTAGAACACCTAGTACCACAGCCATAGTGTCACTGTCATCCGCTCTTAAGGGGCCCCTTCACTTCTCTGCCTCTCTGTATCGTAATTTGTAATACAAGGGAATCAATGATGTCTGCAGCATTTTATAGCGATTCAAATATATTACTTGATAACGATGGAGCTTTGCATAGCTGGCCAGCTTTTCTTTCTTTTTTTTAAGGCTGAGTGTTTGACACTTGGGGAACAATAAAGAGAAACTAAAAAATGAATATTCAATTAATTAAAAATATTTTAGTCAAGTTGTAAAGCCTGTAGAAGCAAGATTCCTTGCTTATTAAGAACATTCATCATTGAAATAAAGAAATGTCCCTATATTCAATATGGTATATGTATACTTTCTATAATGTATCCATTTATGGATGACTGTGTGATATTTCATATTCTTAAACTTTGTCTTCAGTGTTTCTTCTTTCCCTTATAAAATAAGTAGATGCTTGTGGCTATCAATTGCATAATCCTATAATTGTATTATATTAGAACATTTATTATATAATCAAGTGATGAGTCTTCAATATAAGCAGTGACTAATGTATATGAAAATAAATATATTTTGTTATTTTAACACAATGAATACTTTGAAATATGAAAGACACAGAAGCAAGTATTTGGATGTAAGTAAATGCTATAGGATTGATGGGTTTGGGGGACAGATGCACTGCGTACTTATCTATAAACATGTGTACATCTAAGTTAATATTCTGAATGTCCCATACAGATGCATGCTTCGTCTGTCACATACATGTTGGATGAACTGTTTCTGCAGTTAAAGTTCAGTTTGGGATCCTGTCAGCTAGTTGGATGAGCTAGCTTCAGTTGCTTGCTTCTCTAGGCTGTCATCCGTTGACTCACACGTTCTTCCTGTTTTGTGTGGAGAACGGAACACTATGGAAATGATCGAAGGATGTCTCCCCTCCGTAGCCAATGTCAAGGTACAACACACAGCAGCTCATCACTGTCGC
This sequence comes from Chionomys nivalis, assembly GCF_950005125.1. NCBI lineage: Eukaryota > Metazoa > Chordata > Mammalia > Rodentia > Cricetidae > Chionomys > Chionomys nivalis. Next base: position 12,621,012 of record NC_080086.1, read on the forward strand.
TGCTTCACATGAATGAGTTCACTGAGCTTTTCATAAGGATTTCTACAAAGTATGAGGTTTCTTTCCAAAACGTAGTTTGGTTGTAATATAACTCTCAAGGAAGGAAGGAAGGAAGGAAGGACGGAAGGAAGGAAAAAGAAGGCATACAGAGGCAGTGTTAACTCTTTCATCTGTTTGTCTTTCCTTCTATTTGGAGTCTCAGCTGCCCTTTCTCATTTCTTTTCCTCAGGCATACAAATGCTCTCAGTTCAGCCAGACACCAAGCCGAAAGGTTGTGCTGGCTGCAACCGCAAAATCAAGGATCGGTACCTTCTAAAGGCACTGGACAAATACTGGCATGAGGACTGCCTGAAGTGTGCCTGCTGCGACTGTCGTTTGGGAGAGGTGGGCTCCACGCTGTACACTAAAGCTAACCTTATCCTCTGTCGTCGAGACTACCTGAGGTAGGAGTGGTCTTTGCATACTGGTCATGGCTGAATGCCTTTTAAAGTCCGTTTGTAAGTGTGTTTTTGGTTTGTTTATTTGATTTCCTTAACTACTGACTGATGTTCTTAAAAGATGTTACCCTGCCAGCCTTCAAAATGTTAGTCTGTATCTATCACATAAACCACTGCTTAAGGGGTAGCCAACAAAAATATCTAAAGTGTTTTAATTCGGTTTGTCGGTGGATGCTGATTTAGGAATCAGTCATTCATTACTTACACTGAAAATGACAAATAATGCCGAGGATATACCTAGATTCAAACAGCAGCTGGGTTCCTTCTTTCACTAGAGCATAAGAGATGAGCCTGACAAAGAGACCAATTGTTGCTCAACTGAATATTTTAGCTCTGCACTTTTAATAAGTTCAACTTTAGTTGGATGGAATAATCTGGTTATTCAACTAACTTTCCTGTTGTCATATATACTAAAAGGAATAAGTTTTAAATTCTTGACTTGCATTCATTAATATATTTAAGGCAATGTTTTAGAACCTTGACCTAAGTATACCTGTGTCTTGCCACCCCGTGACATTTGAAGTTATCGCATCAATACTGAGCAGCCTCAGACTCTCTTGTGGTTCTATGGAGAATGAAATAGTAAAAACCTCATTGTTGATGGAAGCCAGTCACCACCCTCCAAAGTACAAACATCCGATCAGTCTCAAGGCAGTGTGGGTCTCCATGGTTATCCGACCTGAAGCGATTTCAATATGCATCCCTGATTTTAGCCAACACGGAAATGCTACAGGAGGGAGGATTTTCTTTCCAGGGGACTTTGTGACTTGACTTAGCTGCAAATTACTTATCCTAATAAAGTGGGATCTATCAAATTAGAGAAATGATATATGGCATCATTTGGGTTTTCATATTTGATACAATTAATCATTTTTTCCAGCCTGACATTAAGCTATTTATTTGAATCGTTTTCCTTATGACACAAAATTTATCAATTGATAGTAACTCCTTAACCAACCATCCTGGCTATTCTGGGAGATGTTTCTTAAGAAATTTGGTCCTTCTTTTCTTAGTCTATAATTCAGTTATTTAAAGGCAGATTTTTTTATTCTAATACATATATATCTTTTGATTAATGCTAGTTGCATAGGACCAAATCCGGTGTGGTTTCTCACATTCTGCTCTCCCCTGGTAGCACTGCTTCTGGCTTGTGCTTATAACCTCCTGGTTAATTATAAGCACTTGTTACCACTTCCCTGTATTCCCAGAGTTCAGAAGCACACAAGGTGCCAACAATGTGAAGTAACTCTCAGGAGCCACGATTTCCCTCATTATGGCAGCAAAACCAATCAGAGTTAACATACAACATGCATTCTTTTAGAACTCTGCCGTCTTTGAACTTTTCTTCTTTGAAATAAAAATGTCTCCTGTGCTCATTGTGAATGAGTGCCTCATTTTGAGATAAAGCCTGTGTGTTTGCTTTTCATGATCTGATCTGTTACTTCCTAGGTTCGCTTTGTCTGTGCTAACTGATACCCAGGGCTCTTTGACTCCTTTTGACTTACATTGTGCACAATTTTAGTTTATCAAGTGGATTTAGGTTGCAAGGGCAAACAAGAAGTTTATACAGTTTGAGCTGGAGTAGGCATTTTAATAAGTAAAAAAAGATAAACATTAAGGAAAGAGTAAAGAATATTGTTTGAAGCCTTGGGATATTTCTGAATCAGAAATGTTGAGTTTGCCTATTTCATGGGTAAAATAGTTATGTGTTTTCAATGTGTTGACAGTAGAGAAAGTAACTTTAGATTTGTTTTGTTCCATTCTTCCTTGGGACAGCAAATAGAATGTGGGGCTAACCTAGGATTTGATCATCTCAATTAAATGTGTCACCCAAGGCAATTTATCAAAATAGTTTCTGTATTTGAAGTCTTCATCTTTATGAAAAAACAAAATGCATGTGAATTTCTGCAATGAAGCTTTTTATTTCTGCTAGGCTTTCATTTTAATGACAGTTAACTTAGTATACACATATCTTACTCTCTTGAATTTGGTCCCGATCACCAATATATTCATTTCTCAGAGAACAATTTCCTCTTAACTTGGTCATTACCACATTAATGACCAGTTGTTACAGTAACAGCTTGGGGATTGTTAACATCTCAGACCATGTTGTTAACAGCAAGCTTATTCCTTATTTACACTGAGGTTGGTTATGTAATGTGGCTTGGGCAATTTCATCAACACAGAAAGTATCAATGTGATACAGGGAATTGGTATGTGCATAAAATGCTGTGTTACGGGGTGTAGAACATACCACAGAAGTGGTATGTTTTATGTGAAAGTCACAGATCTCAATGACAGTGTACAGACGTGCCTCTAAGAAGTTTAAATAACCAGATCCTGTATTTTAAATCAAATTTATTCATACATCAAAGTCTTTGATTGGATACAGCCATGTACAAATGTTTATTAGGTGCCTACTATGTGGAAGGTAGAATTGGAAAGAGTGGCTGAGATGAAGACGAAGGGAAGAATATCAGTAAGCTATGAGATGCTGGCCTCCTGTCGTTGCTTTCAAACTTGGTTTGCAGAAATATGCACAAAGCGGTCCATGAATAACCCAAGTTTCAGAATTAAGACTCTGTGGCTATTGAGACAGTTTATTTTATTATAAGAATATCTGCAACATGATTACTGAACAAATACTCTCTGTGTGAATTTTGCTGAACCTCAAAAATCATATTTCTCGTTTCCCTCTCTGTTTAATATATATTCTTTCTGTAATCTTCACCAGCAATATTTAACCACTTAAATTCTGTTTCAAAATAGTGGAATTTTTGAACTTTGCATATTATACGATTTGGTTAGAGTAACAAGAAATAATAAGCCACAAATAAGTTACAGATTTGGATTGTGCCCCTGAGTTACTAGTTGCCTAAAAAAGAAAATAGAAAATGCAAAAAGAAACATGACCCATGCTTATAAATTATTGATTATTGGTATTTCCGTACACTAGAAAATTGTCCATAACTGAAGATGAGGGAAATCCTTTTGCCCACTGTATTTAAAAGCCTATTAAACATTTTCCCTTAAAGAAGAAAAACAAAAGCCCAGTTCATTCCAAACTAAGAGTTTTAGAAAGCTTCAATATTATTCTGCGTGACTGGGAGAGTGTTACCTCATGAAACCATGAAGGCCTTTGAATAGTGATTTGAGGTATTAAGTGATATTAAAATATATGAATTTAGATAGCAGGAAACAGAAAGTATAAACCTCAGTGACTATTGGGATATATATGTCTTTCTTCAAGACATTTTTTTTTTTAACCTTTGTGACACAGCCAGTTTTATTTAAGGAAAAGCAAAACACCTGCCCTGGAGCAGCTTCAGATCCCCCAAGCAGGGCTATCATTCTACCTAGTCACTTGATCTGCTATTTTACTGTGGACGTAAGATATACACATCCGAGGAGACACAATGTACCCATTTGCAGTACTGCAATCCTTCCTCAGGAACTTTCTCCATATAGGAAGAAAGAAAATGATTGACTTCTAAACTCTATCTACTTTCGGAACGAGTTCCTGTAATCTGTCTGTTGTCAGGCATTTCTGTGCCCAAACCCAGGAAAGAATTTGTTAAAAACACAGCCACCACATCGATACATTCTTTCAAAGATTGTAAGAGTAACTTTATGACAAAAGAGACAAAAAGCATCTTTCGACCCTAAATTTGAGTCTAAAATTGATATCTAAGAATAGCCAATTGTTGAGTAAAAATATCAACATGTAGCAGTCATGTTTAAGAGACTTTAGGTTCTACTGACACTCCTACTTCGTTTTGGAAAATATGAATGGCAGTGTATTATCAGAGATTTTAGAATTAAGGCTTTGTGTAAACATTAAATAGTCAGAAGTGGAAGAAACATCCCAATGCTTTAATTTTCGACCCAGAGGCAGAAAAGAATATCAGATCTTACCATTGCATCTTTGGGACATTTTTTGCTTTTAGTGTTCATGTAAGCCTGCATGAACACTAAATTTATACAGTGTACTCTGAGTGTTAAGTTGACACGGCCTCTATCTCGTATCCGTTTCAATGGTGTCTTGCCAGAGTCATTGCAAAGCTGTGTGCTCTGGTGTATGCCATGAAAGAAAGCTGCTGATAGCTGTTTCTACATGAGAAGCTGTAAAATGCCTTATATAAAATTTAATGCAATTTGCTATTTTTATACGTGTGCATGATTTGTTTAAAATGAAACTCCTGGGAAAGGGTGAGGTTTTTACACTCCACCAAAGTTGCCAATTAACCAAAATGATTGAAGCTTGCTCTGCTAACTGCAAATTTTATATGCTTTAATATAATAATATAACTCTTAAAGAGAAAATTAAAATAAAATGCTGCACGGAGCATCAGTCTAGCTATAACTTTATTTCACGCTGATCAAGCCTGGTACTTCTAAATTTTTATGTAAGATTAAATTTATATTGATGTGTAATTATAGCCTTAAATGTAAATAGGAATGTGTTATTAATACCGTTTCATCTGGGCAAGATGAAGTGCAGCGTCTGTCTTAATGTGGAATAAAGTATTCATTCTTTCTTCCCCTCACTTTCACTTTCTGAATATCAAGTGGATGGAAATATTTGCCCTGGAAAGCAGTACATTATTATTTTTTTAAATAACTTTTTTATCATCTAAAGGTAAAAATAAAACAAGTTTCCATCTAGAGTGAGATACCTTATTCATAAATTTTCTCTACAAGCTTCATTTAATGATTTTAGACATGTTACTACAGTCCTAATTTTTATGATATATGATTGTCTTAGTTGATCTTAGTATAATGAAATATTTTGATGCATGAGCATATTTGATGCCATGGTCTGTGAAAAATATTGTTATAACCCTTGCAATTTATTATACATTATTTACAGCTTTATGAAGAGTTGTAACTTTTCCATTTTGCTTTTATCATAGGAAAGTATTGTTGAATTCTAGTTTACACTATATAGTATGCATAGAGCAATATAATGAAAGAGCAATAATTTCATTTGATACAATACTTTAGAGAAATGTTCCTTGTCTGGGAAAATAATTGGTGTTTCATAGAAGACTTCCTGAGGGACAAGTACATAGAAATTATGCCTGTTGAAAAATATTTAATCTATATGTAGAATTTCTTTTCCTTTGTAAATTTATATATAACTTATTTATTTTTTTAGTTCCACAACTACCCATCTGTAATGAATGAATATTTACATATTTCATACAATTAGTTCAATTTGTTTTGTGGATTTTTGTTTTGATTTGTTTATATTTTAGCTATTTTCATAGAAGGTACCAACTCTCTGGGAATATTAAGAATATTCCACACTAATTACAAATTTGCTTTTTGTTTCTTTCATCTCTTTATAATGCATGGGATACTTCAGTGAGGATTGTTTTTACATGTAATTTGGATAAACTAGACATACCTGACTTGAAAAAAAAATTTAAAAATCCGTTTCTACAAGTATATTTAAGATTAAAGGCATCTAGAAGAATTACATTTGTGAATTGCTAAACATGCTTATTTTGCACTTTATAAATATGTAGAATTCTGGGAAAGAATATCTATTTTTGGTTGCTCTTAGAAAATATCAACGTAAGCCAGCACTTCATTTATAAACTCACCATTAGCCTCCATTAAGTGACTAATAATACATCTTAATGCTGTGTTTGGACTGCATAAACATAATTTATTAAGGAATCTCATTTTGAAAATATGCTGAAAGTAGTAATTTTGTAAGTGGTTTTGATGAATATTTACATTATAAAAATGTATTATGTGGTTCAGTTTTCTGCCTCACATAAAAATTACAGATCCTAAAAATAAGAATTTTAGCCACCTAAATGATCATGGTATTTTTACTCCCTGCTCTGCCACCCTTCCAAGGCCTCTTTTGGTATTTGTTTGAAAATGTTTCCTCAGTTCCATCAAGGGTAGCAATTTCGTCTCAGCCCCCACCAACACCCAGTTAGCTGGCACGTCTCACTTTTATCAACTAACATTAAAGTGCAGGAAGCATAAGCATCTAATGAGATATTGAAAAGAAGGGAAGTGGAAATAAAAATGGCAGTATCTTCTTCCCTTGCTCAGATTTGTTGTTTTTGTTTTGTTGATTTTTGTTTTTTGGACTGTGTGTTATCTGTGTTTCTGTTAGAAGCTGCTCTCTCTTCTTCTCCATTCCCCAGTTTCATGGAGCGTCGAGCCTTGAAATCTGTTAGGCACCAACACTTGAAGCCAGGTAATTTCCTCCTGAAAACACAACATGATCTGCTGTTACAGGCTGTGTCTTCGCTAGTCTAAGGTGAAAGACAAATTTCATAACACAGCATTTATTCCCATTTGATGTTTGTCTTCTGATTCTGTTTTCACCAGCTCCTCTGGAGTTTCAGCCTGTCTTCTCTAGTTAGAGTGAACGACGGAAACACAATTTATCTGAAAGCTAACTATGTATTTCCTCTGTCAAGTTATTTATGTAGAATTCATTTTGAGGGAAGATTATACTGCGAAACATGTGAGGTGCATGTGGATATTTTGTTAGTTTAAACAACTTATTTTACTTATTGCTTTTCCGTCATATTATTAATGCCAATAGATAATTTTGATTGAAGGAATAGGATTTCAGAAATCAAACATACGAAACTCACAGACTCCACACATAATTGACATGTTCATATACTTAGGCTATTTTTGCTTTCTATCCTAGCCTCATCATAACAAATTCTCAGCTTTATTATCATAGTTCTAAATCTTTCTGAATTCCTCCATGGTGTTAGCATTTCATGATATGCAAAATATATCTATCTGAAAGCTTTACAAGTTTCAAATAAAATCACACTTGAGATAAATAACCATCCTGGACTCGTCGGATCTCTGATTTGAAGTTATAAAATTAACATTAAGCTTCGTGTATTAAGTTAGACTCTAATCAGCATGTGTTGTTATGATTCAATTTAATATTAAAAACTCTCCAACTGGGCTACTGGGAAAATAAAAGACTCTTAGGAATTGAAGGATTATTGCTGAGGAGCATGCTAAAGCCATATTTAAGTGAAATTGTTATTACTGGGGCAATACAGTGGTGTCCACATCAAGCTCATCCTATTAATAAAACAGGAGATCAGTTTTAGCAAACATAAATATCAAATATGTGGAGGACAAGCAAGGGGCACAGAACTTCATAAAGTGTGCTAATGTTAACATTTAATATTCATCTAAATACCACAGAGCAAAACTAAATTCCCATCTCATTAGTGCTACAGGTTCTCCAAAAGCAAACACGAAGAGAGAAGCTAATTCCATACATGCTGGGGAATTCCGTTTCTAGCACTTCCAAGACAAGGCCATTTTTAATAACAGTTTAAGTACAAGTTCGTAGTCATCTGCTTTTCAAATCAGTTTTTGAATTGTTTTACTTTTGGAAGTTTTACCTGTGTCAAGGTAGCGCATGCCTGTAATTATAGCACACGGTAGTTTGACATAGGAGGATCAACAAACAGTTGGAGGACGGAATAGATTACAAGGGACCCTGTCATAAAATAAATAAAATAAAATAAAATATTTAGAACATCTTAAATATCCTTTGATATAATGCTCACATGTAATAAAAAATCAAGATTATACCATTTTCTAATTCTTTATGATCACAAGTACAATGTTTATTTTACATCTATCAATTGCTCAGTGAAAGTGTATTCCTCTAATTGACATATAAAGGTTTGAGTCAGAGGAGTGGACTTTTTCCTGTTCCTTACTTGGGTGAGTAGGAATAGAGAAGGAAAATGGAAAGAGTTATCATACCTTCTAACACTAAGCATGAGTATGGATGGTTATGGGTAAGTGTACTCGAATTGTAAAAGTAACAAGTTCAACTTCATTTTGAGCCTAATTTTAAAACTTAGAAGGATTGCACATGAACATCTTATTAGGCATTTGTTCATACTGTGAGAAATACAAACACATAATTTGAGTATCAATATTTCATTGCTATAAATAATAGATGTAAAGTGTAATATTCCTACTTGATTTTACATGACACATCAATACTTAAATATAGTTATTGATATTTTACAATGTGAATAATCAGCTATGCAGTCGGAGAAATTTGTGAAGAACTTAACATTTGAATTTTTCGAAAACTGATAAATATAGGTACCGTTCTTGCTAAATAGCTAAAGATATATAAAGATTTTTTTACTCCAGTTATGACCAACATAGAAAATGAAATGTATTTGACTGGGCAAAATTAGGAAAAACATGAAGGAAGGTCAAGCTGTAGCTGGGTAGCAGAATATTTGTCTAGTATACACAGGACCCTGAGTTTTGTTCCAAATATAGAAAATAAATTTTAAAAGACAAATTTTAGTAGGAGGATTTTAAGAACAAATATAGACTTTGTAAAGACAGTTTTATAAATCAGAAATTTCTAGAAAGCTGAGCCTCATAGATATTTTTCCTTTGCAGTAAGATAAGGGTGAAACTGTGTTTGAACCCGAGCATCTTTTTGCACAGATATTGGCAGGCTGTTAATGGAGGTTACTATTGACAGCTTCCAAAACATTTAGTGTTCTTATCCTCATTTTCTCCTCCAACAAATATCATTATTCCAGGATAACAAGGCCCTGAGATATAATCCTGAATAAAACATGAAAATAGCTCCTGCCCTTGTTGAAATTTTACCCCAATTAGACAGAGTAGGTAATCATCAAAACAGGAATAGGCTATAGAGGCATTAGTAATGACGGGGGGAATATAAGGAAGTATAAGGAACATGTAGAATGTGTGTGTGTGTGTGTGTGTGTGTGTGTGTGTGTGTGTGTACAGCACAAAATCACACAAGCATACATGAACACACATGCATTTGTGGAGAAAGATGTAGAAGAGGGAGTCAGAGAGGAAGGGAAGGCAGAAGAGATGGAGAAATTGAGAACTGATCTTCACCTTAGGTTACACAGAAATGTACTCATTGAGACAGTATCCTCAGTTGCGGACCTGAAGGAGCTGACAGAGCTAATGAGGGGCATGCGTGTGAAACACGTTCTTAGCATAGTAAAGAATCAGCATGAAGACCTTGAAGGAGGAATGCTTCTGTTAAGTCTAAAAAGCATCAAAGATGCTTCTGTGGGCATAGCAAGATCAAGGGCCATAGAGGTAAAAGGCAGTCAGTGTGAGGACCTATGTTGCCCTGGCATGGGTACAGTGGGAGTTCCCCTTCGAGGTCCGAGTGCCCCTTAGGAAAGCTGTGTGATCTGAGCAGCACTCATCAGAGTCCACATACTGAATTACACGGGAAATTCTCTCACTCCTTTACTGTAATTTTTCTTCGAGTGTCTTTTTATTTGGACATACCAATGAATCTTCATAATTAAGTAGTAACTATGAAATCCTTGGTGATATTTTGTTTGTGCTTTAACAAATAAAGCTTACCTGAAGGTCAGAGTAAAGAACTAGCCACACTAGTTAGCCATAGAGGCCAGGCGGTGGTGGATCACACCTTTAATCCCAGCACTAGGGAAGTAAAGGCAGGAAGTGACATGGCTGGACAGAGAGAGGAATATAAGGCAGGAGATAGGAGTTCAGGATTCAGTCTGAGGATTTGTAGAGACAGGATTCCCATTCGACCTGAGGATTTTGTAGAGGTAAGAACCAGTGGCTGGCTGCTCTCCTTCTCTGATGTTTCAGCTTTCACCCCCTAATATCTGACTCTGGGTTTTTATTATTAAGACCAATTAGAAATTGTGACACAAAATGTGACTCAAAAGCCATAAGGGTGTGGTAATATGACTATCTCTTAAGTAATCCAGGCTATTGTATAATTGTGCTTGATTTTAAGCCAACACCTATACATATATATTGATATAGTTGAAAGATGATTTGAACGCCACAGGGAGATGTCTGCCGCAGTGAGGTTGGACTGAAAACCAGAGCTCTTACTCAGAAAGGCATCTCCTGGCCAGTGGATGAACTCTTGCCAGGTAGCAGCAGAGTTGAGATCTTTTTTAATACTCAGGCAATAATAATTGCAGAGAAGGAACTTTTGCAAGTGTGGTCAGTTTTCAACATTTGAAGTCAGCTAGCTGTACTGTTTGAAGTAGTTTTCAGAAATAAGCCTGGACGTGAGATGTGGCTTAGTGCTGAGGCACTTACCTTGTAAGTATGAGGGCTTAGGTAAAAACACATGCACACACACACATGCACACACACACACATGCACACACACACACATGCACACACGTACACTCGGCGGGGGGATTAAAACAAAATTTAAAAGTTAAATGTAGACTTATGAAACTAAATTGTTTTCTTGGCAAAAAACCATTTAGTTTGACATATTTGCTCTAATCAGCATGGAGAGCATTGGGCCATCTTTTCACAAAGTGCATTGTTACAACCCAGTAAATCACATTCTTTTTTTTTTTTTTTTTTTACTTTTTTTAAATTCTTTTTTAATTAAAATTTCCAACTGCTCCCCGTTTCCCATTTCCCTCCCCCTCCTCCCACATATTGCCCCTTCCCCCCACTCCCCTCCCCCATCCCCACTCCTCTTCTCCTCCCCCCAGTCCATTCCCCCTCCCTCTCGATACTGAAGAGCAGTCCAAATTCCCTGCCCTACAGGAAGACCAAGGTCCTCCCACTTCCATCCAGGCCCAGGAAGGTGAGCATCCACATTCTTAATACAATGAGGGGAACATTAAGCAGGTGTTATTCACAGTGAAGCTCATTTCTTACCACGAACTTAAACCTAGCTCAACTATGCTAGGTTCACACCAGAAGGAGATAAGCATTATTTTTTAAAACCAAAAAATTGATATTTGTTCTTTTTAAATTTTTAAGACAATTATTATTGTGTATGCCTGTTTTGCATATAAGTACCTAATACCTTTTGAGGCCATAAAGAGAGTGTTAGAGCTCCCTGAAACTGGAGCTGTGGATGGTTGTGAGCCCACAATGTGGGTGCTGAGAATAGAACCCAGGTCCTCTGAAGGGCATTCAGTGCACTGACCACTGAGTGATGCTCCAGAGCTCAGTCCTATTTAAGGATAAGTATAAACTGTGATTTACTTTCTAAAACTGAAAGATGTAAATTAAACTTCTGAAAGCAAGTCAAAGTGTTTGTAACTACACATAAATCTAGAAGATGCCTGGGGTTTTGTCACTATCCTTGTTGAGAACCTGGGCTAATGCACCTTGAATCTCCACATTTGAGGGATCCTGAAACAGCGGCTCACTTCCACACACAAAAATTGTAATACATACTGTTCCCAAAGCTAGTGTTGGCCAAAGAGCTGTGTAAGAATTAATCAGTACTGTCACCTTGAGTCCCAGGTACTTTTTCCTGTGGTTTCCAGTTGTCCCAGGAGCTCGTTTCCCTCTTATTGCTGCCATTTTGTGAAGGTTGAGTTGACATTCCTAATCATTTGCCATTACTTCCTTCTAAAGGAGATGGAGTTTACTTTGATTTCAAGGAAAGGTTACTTCGTCTTGACCCTATAGTTTCTTGATTGCTTAAATAAACTTGTTGGCGGTCATTATTAAACAAAGTCTGTCTTTGGAGAAGATTGAGTGTTCATTTGACCAAACATGTTAAATGTTCTGTGCTTTTGTTCAACGGTAGACCTTTGCAGAGGCCTGCCATGGTTAATTCTTGAGAGATTTTTAATTGATTCTTTTTTAAAGGGTCATTTTTAGATATTTATATACTGGTGATAATCAGAATCTCTGGTTTTCACCACTCATGTGTAGTGCAGGTTTTATATAGTTTTTTGCTTTGCTTCTTTTTGTTTTATTTGCTTGCTGTTTTTTTTTTTTTTTTTTTTTTTTTTTTTTGCCAATGTCTCCTGTTTCCCAACGCTGCTCTTATAGTTGTGTTGTAACTATGGATGAACTTACATGTCTCAGCCTTTGTCTTCTTGCCTACATGTCTCTAATACTGGGTTACAGGCTTCTGCTTTTATGCCCAGTTAGCAGAGTACTGTAAATTAAACACAAGGCTTGTGCTACCAGACAAGATGTCTACAGACTAAGCTACACACACATCCCAATGGGTTTCTTTTTAGAGAAGTCTCACTCTGGACCCCAGCCTAGCCTTAAACTCGCTGTATAGCACAGAAGGCTTTCCACTCACAGATCTCCTCCTGCCTCAGCTCCTACAGGTCCTGAATGCTGAGATGATGGGTAGAAACCACAACACCAGGCTTAATATCTCCTAACTTTTGACCACTTTGCTACTCATCACACATTATACTCCCGCCAAGAATGTTCTTGTCACCGTCAGCAGCAACAGCAGAACTGGCAGACGTCCCTTTTGTGACCAATTCATGTGTTTTTTACCTTCTGTAAATATAAACTTATTAAAAAAAACATAAGACCCACAAATCATCATCAGTTCCTCAGCTTGTCCACTAGGCAAGGTTAGAGGCAAGCTCTGGATTCAGAGGTACGTTGAGAAGCAGAATGGTAAACAGTCCCGATTTGAAAACTGTCCCATTCAGATACAACCTAGTTGTGCACTCCTTTGTGAGTTACTCCACCCCTGTGGGCCTCCAACTATTTCCTGGAAAGTCAGGGTGATGTTACTCACCCCCAAGGACCCCCAAGTATTTCCTGGAAAGTCAGGGTAATGTTACTCCACCCCGTGGACCTCCAGGTCTTTCCTGGAAAGTCAGGGGGCTGTTACTCCACCCCAAGGACCTCCAAGTACTTCCTGGAAACTCATGGGGCTGTTTTTCCACCTCGTGGACCTCTAGGCCCTTCCTGGACCCTGTATACCTCCAGATTCTTCCTGGAAAGTAGAGGTGCTGTGCCCTTTCATGGATTTGTTGGGAATTCCCCAGGAAGGAGTTCAGCTGACAATTCACTGGCAGCTTCTGTTGCTGGGAAAGAAGGATTTCTCTGAGTTATGAAGATAAGGTAGTGGGAAAATTAAACATAAAAAGAACATTAAAGAAACAGATTAAGATGAGGTTTAAGAGTGATTAATAATCACAAATATGAAAAGCTGCTACTGTAATAAGATCTCTTGCCGGCTTTTCATTTACAAAGACAATAGATGAAGAAATAGCTAAATATCATGTGCACTTGAGGCCACATCAAAAAAAAAAAAAAAAACAAGATTTCCTAACAGAGGAGATTATTATTAGGGCCAATTTGACTCTTTAGGGGAATTAGTGAAAATTGGATTTCCTCTGTAACTGAAGTGACAGCATTCTTGGATATCTTATTTGCCCTCACTAGCCCCATTTCAGCATGTGAAAGTCCATGACCTTGTAAAGCACTCTAGTTAATGTTCCCTAGGGCAGAATTATAAATTTTAGGTTGTTTTAGGTTTCCATAACAGTGTTGACTTTTCTGCCATTTTCTTGAATTGCAAGGATGTAGGGATGTCGGTATCTTTGTATTGAGTCTTTTTATTTCTCACAGTGTTACCTAAACATTTTGATTGTGTTCTTTAAAACGATTAAGTATGAACTTTCCATTTATCTGTATTTATCAATCTTGGGTGCTGGAGAGATGACTCAGTGGTTAAGAATGCTCGCTGTTCTTGCAGAGGAGCAGAATTGAGTTCCCAGCACTCATACCGTATGGCTCGCCACTGCCTGTAACTCCAAGTCCAGAGAATCTTCTGCCTCCTTCTCTTCCAACTTCCATAGCCCCTGCACTCAGGGGCGTCTGTCTGCACATAGACATCTACGTATACTTAAAACAACCAAAATAAATCTTAAAAACCGATAAGTTCTAAATTCCCCATTGTAATTTTTAAAAGCTATGATAGTGATATTGAAATAAGAGAAAATTAGAAACTAAGAAATCCCTGGGAGTTTCATACCCCCAGTTTTGAGACCACTCTATTATTCGCTCTTGATGCTTGACTGAAAGTTTCTTGGTAATGACATTTTTGGATGGGAGCAGACAAATATGAGTGCTTGGTAAAGGAGTTATAAGGGAAAGCTCTGATAGTTGTTCAAAAACGAGAGGCTTACTAATTATGAACCAGCAGGTCTTGGGTGTGGTCATTTAACATTAAGCCAAGCCTTTCTTTCATTAGTGCTGTGGTAATTCCGTTGCTATACCACAGCCACTGGCCACATTCATACGCGGCAGTGTTCCTCTCCCTCCCCTGCAAGCCACCCTCCAGGACACAGTGAGATTTGAGACAGATAAATGCTAAAAGAACCTTGTGTACCAAAGCAATGTTTATTGCATGTAATACATATCATTGTTTGTCTCCTGTAGTGAAAAATACTTGTGTCATGCTGTTAAAATGCATTCCTGACAGACCATTGCTTGCTATTACAGGGCCCATTGCTTGAAAAAAAAATGAAACACTGACAGAAATACAATTTAAGAAAATTTGACACCAAGGGTAGTCAACCATGTAGGCTACTATTAAGGGTCCAAAACTCAAGACCAGTGGTTTATTTTAAAAAGAGCCACAGTTTATTTGCCTGTAGTAGGCAAAGTTGAAAGAAAAAAAATCAGACTTGAGTTCCTTGCTCTCTAGTCTGTAGAAAATTAATGAAAGCAACAGTTCAATAAGATTTTATTGCAGAAATGTTTAAGTGAAGCATTTTCAGAATGCTGGGGAATTTTTAAACAGTTACTTACCACTTAGAAAGCTATAACACTGTCTTGCGTAACAAATTGTTAGCAGTGGCTCCTAGGCACACCCCGGGATTTTCTTAAAGTGGGTAGTCAGAGCTGGTTAAGCAGAATCCCTTTGCTCATTGCATTTGTGTGCGTGTGTGTGGCTTATAAATACCTTTGAGATTGACAGCTCGGCAGTACCTGCAGTTATGACAATTTAAAATGTAAGCTACGGTCCAAGTAGTCTGGTGGGAATAGAAGGACAGTGGAATACGCGGGATGGAAAAAAGAAGACTTTGGAAGAGAAAGTCTCCAAAGATGAGATGCAAGGAGCTATGTTGGCTATTTGGAGGAGTACAGAGTGTTCTAACATATAAACTGCTACCGAACGATGATGCAGCATGCCTCCTCAAGCCACCATACAATTCTATTAGAGGGAAAGCACAAATTTAGATGAGATGCATTATCTAATTTTGCCATTTTACAAACAAATCTGTCGCCTCGTAATATTTGAAATCAATTGTGTGTGGATGATGTGTTCTCATGAAAGAGGTTACAAAAGTATGGAGTGGTGGGAGCCACAGAGGGCAAAGCTCAAGGACCAGAGCAGGAGAAGGAAGCCTTAGCCACTACTGGGTGGGGGAGGGGACCAAAAGAAATGTTAATTCTCTACCCTGTTGGCAGAGTCATGCTGGCACACTCATTAACAGGGCTTTGAAGATGATTGTTCCTGCTAAAACATGACATCCAGAGACGTGCAATAGCTATGCAGGTATTCCTCCAAATTTAGTGGGCCTGACTCTGTATGTGTCCACATGAATGTGTGTGTGTGTGCAAAGGTGTACAAAAGCATGTAGGTGTGCATAAGCATGTGTAAGCTGAAGGTTTTTGTTGAGTGTCTTCTTCAACCACTCTTGTTTTGTTTTGTTTTTTTTCTTTTTTTGAGGCAAGATCTCTCTCTCTGAACCGGAAGCTCAATAATAGGTTGCAGCAGGTAGTCAGCAAGCCCTAGAAATGCTGCAATCTCTGCCCCCCAGTGCTGGGATTGCAAGCTGTATCTGGCCCAATTTTTTCTTACATGGGTTCTGGGGAATCCATATTGAGGTCCTATTGTTTAGTGTATGTACCCACCGAACACGAACACTCTCCTCAGTCCCTGGTAATGTGTAATTTTTAATTTGTCTAAATATATAACACTCAGCTTCATGTTAGAACAGACAAAGTGGCCCTGGCTAAAGAAAGCTCACCATGGGCCAGCCTCCTTCTGTTCCTGGGCAGAGACTCCCATCCATGCATATGCTTTAGCTGTGTCTCTTCAGTTCACAAGCAGCCTTTGTCACATGATGGCATCTTGGTACTGTGTTCTTTAAGCACTGCCCTTCCATCCTTGATTTTCAAAGCCAACTGAAAGAAACAGAATTTGTGACAGGGTTATCTGAAAACCTGAATATTAAACTACTCCTTGTGATAGTTTTAAATATGCTGAGTTTAGGGTGTTCTAGGGAGCAATGTGTTCTAACTTGATCTCTGTTGTTTTGATTTTCCAGGGCTTTTCTGTGGAATTATATATCAGGGTTCTCCCACTAGCTTATACTCTGGAATATTTTAACTAACAGCTCCTCCACTCTAATGTCTAAGGATTGCTGCTATGGACATTTAAAAAATATTTAATCTTAGTGTGTGTATGTGTGTAAGTGTGTGCATGTGTTCATGTTTGTGTATATATACTTGGGTGTCGGGAGGCTAGAGAATTGTATCAAGTGTCCTCTTCATTCTTTATAACCTATTGCTGACCAACAGGAGGAGATTCTGGTATATTCCTGTTTCCGCTTCCTCAGCACTGAGATTGTAGACACCCCACCCCCCATGGTGCTGTGAGATTTTGTGTGGTGCTGAAGACCTGAACCCAGGGCCACATGCTTGCATGCCAATCACTAAATCAACCTAGTCATGGCTCCAGCCCTACTGGAGGCATTGTTTATCATATCACACAATACACTTCAAAATCAGTGGTGACATTTCCTCAGGTCTGAGTATCAAATAGGCTCCTCAGCCTGTCAATGATTACATGGCATTTGTATTGGGCATTATTGTGATTAATAAATTTGTTTGAACTTCCCTCTTTTCTTTGTCTTCCAAAAAAGCTCACATCAAATTATTTTCTATCAACAATTCAGAAATGATAGCTTTTATGATCTTCAGAGATTTGTTTCTCTTAACCCCAAATGTGTGTGGGGTTATTATATATAGTTATTTTTACATAGATTACTATATATGTGGATATCATATACATGGTTTTTATATGTGGTATATATATATGTGTGTGTATGTGTGTGGTTATTATATTTATATATAGCTATTTTATATGTGTTTATATATAGCTATTGTATATGTATTATTATACACATGTATGATTTTCATATGTGGTATATAATTGTGTAGTTATTATACATAATGTTATTTTATATGTGGATTATTATACATATGTGGCTATTACATGTATGGTTTTCATATGTGCTATACATTCCAAATTGTAATAAATAAAGGTATTTATAGTTTTTGAGATTTGTTTCTAAGATCATTCAAATGAACTCATTTAAATACTGGGAGGGATGAGCTACAGTGAAAGAAGTAGAGATCGGAGCACAGGGCATGGTGGAATTGCAGATGGCTAAGTGAATGAGATGAATCTAAGGGCAGGAAAGATGTGATAAAAGGAATTCCCCAAATGTTGCACATGAAACAAAATACATATGAAAGTGAAGGGTATTTGAAGGGTATTTGGAAACCGTATTAGGAACATTCTAAGTACCCCTGCATAGTGTAAAAACCATAGCAATGCAGCTTTTTCAGTTTGTTAATGTTTATAGGCATATGATTAATTTATCATGAAGTTTAATCCATTCTAAAAAGCAAATATATACATGCAATACTGATACATTAAAGCAGCGATCAGTAACTTGTTTTCTATAATGATTCTTTAATGTAAATTAAAATGAATTATTTAACTCACAGGGGCATGAGCCAAGGATTGCATACAAATGTCTTCAGGTAAATGAGTATAGTCTGGAACATTAAATATATGGTAAATCGGGGCTCATATACCTCCTGAGAGGGGAAGCCATGACTCAATTCCAGAAGACTGTGCAACTATGAACCTAATATTGCTCGTATATGAATAAACAATGTTTCTTTTCTAGAGCTATAAGCAGATTCTCTTAAAATTAAGATGATAAAGATGATGGTGCATGGATAACTTGCAGGTAACCTCTTGGCTAGAATCCTAATTCTAGTTGAATACTGTGTATATTTAAAAATCTGTACAATGGGCTGGTGTTTGAAAATGCTTGTAGCATCTTGAATGTTTGAAAAGGAATCACCACCCCTCATTAACAGGTGCTATTGGTACTTTCCTTCAGCATGTCCTCAGAGCTTAGTGTAGCAGAAGTTCTGGCTCTGTTTGTGAGATCCAGGCAGCCCCTTCTAAGGTGAAAGGGTCCTTGCCTCTTCCCAAGCTTGTAAAAGGTGGTATAATTTCTCTGGAATTATAGGAAATATTTTAGGAAACCTTATGAGGCCATATGTCAGACTCATGAAGTCATCCACATCTCATCAGGCCTCTCTATCATAAAATTACCAGTTGCTGAGTATTCCAGATTGTTCGCTTGTTGCCATGACAATAAAGTAAAGTGAGGAGGAAAGGATTTATTTCAGGTAATAATTTGCTGTCCACCATGAAGGGAAGTCAAGCAGGGACCTGGAAGCAGGAAACAAAACAGAGACCATGAAGAAATGATGTTCATGACTTGTCCTCTATGATTTATTCTTGATTTTTCATATAGCCCAGGGCCAAGTGCTAAGTGGTGGTTGATCACCGATCAAGAATATGCATCACAGATTTGCCTACATTTCTCAGCTGAGATTCTCAAATGACCGTAGCTTGTCCCAAGTTTAAGAAAATTCAACCTACAAAAGGCATGTCCAAGCCGGGTGATGGTGGCGCACGCCTTTAATCCCAGCACTTGGGAGGCAGAGGCAGGCGGATGTCTGTGAGTTCGAGACCAGCCTGGTCTACAAGAGCTAGTTCCAGGACAGGCTCCAAAACCACAGAGAAACCCTGTCTCGAAAAAACAAAAAACAAAAAAAAAAAACAAAAACAATACAAAACAAAACAAAAAAGACATGTCCAAAGTTTGGCATTATGTCACATTGTGACTTGAGTACTTGGCACTTGGGAGGCTAAGGTGAATGATCTTGAGTTGAGGCCAGTTTGTGTTACTTAGTAATATCTGTATTTAAATAAAGGAAACAACAAAATAATCTGATAAACAGAGAAGAGAGGGAGAGGGGAAGAAAAAAATGAGAAAGTAAGGAAGAAAGGGAGAGGAGAAGGGGGGGGATGCTATCACCCCTCCGCCAATCAATGTGAACTCTAAACGTGTTTTGTTTTTCTCCTCTCTCTATCAATATGTTGATCCACTGGTACCTTCACACTTTCCCAATAAACATTATGTGAACTTCAATGTCCTTGTCAGGGACTTTCTAACATCCACATTCTTTGGTAATATACTTTGGAAATTCAGCACATCACCCTAGTTGAGGTTCAACCATTGTTTCAACTGTGACTTGCCTCTAATTTTAAAGAGTCAGTTTTCCTTTCAACTGCTAACAGAGGCAGGATACCATATCTGTTTTACATCCTATATTCTAGGAACCCAAGAAGAACCCAGATAAAGACATCTTTACTTGCTGGTGGAAAAGATGCTTCCTGCAATCCTGCAACAAAATTCATCCACTCGAATATGCCTCACTTTTTCCAGCTTCTCACTCTTGTATTTTTCTTCCTCTCTCAATTCTGGGAGATTTTATTAAATACAGCCCACGCAAGTGAAACCAAGCCCTAGTATCACTCTGGTATACTGAATGTGAGCCTTTTCATCTCAGGATCACACACAGGGTCTTGTCCTTACACAGAATATTTCATCTCAGGAATCCATACTCTACATTAGCATCCCATCTTACTTGCCTCATAGCTGATCCTTGATGCCAACCTTTGGCTCCCCTGCTATGTATTTTCTTTCTCCAATTTAACCAAATATGTCAGTCTCCTAGCCTTCCATGCCCAATGGAATCCCATCAGTTGATCATACTGCTCTCAGTCTTCCAACATCATTTCTTGCATCTTGTTTGTCTTCCAATAAAGAGCTTACTTAGGATGCAGTCCAGGAAGTGAGCACAGGTAGAGTATCCCCTTTGCTTTTAATCTATGTCTAAGTACTGCTAAAATCTACCCAAGAATCTGTAGATTCACACTTACTACCTTTTTTTCATTGCTTCAGGTTTTGTATGCATCTTGTTCCTGCCACCGTTCACATTTCATCTCCTTTCTAGTGTATCTACCACTACTTTTGACACATTCATCCAGATGATGCATAACATAAATTCTTTTCAAACACAGTTTTATGCCCTTGATTTCATTTCATCCTGCATTGTGAGTCTTTGCTTTATAAGTATCTTTTATTTTTTCCTGTATCTCTTTATAATTTTTTTGCCTAATATCTCAACCCTCAATTTGTGAATATAGACAAGATTTTTCCATTCTAAACATCTAGCTTTTCATTCTTTCAATTATGTGCGGTTCTCAAATTCCTTTATTGTCTGAGATCATTATATTTTAAGTTTTACTTATTTTATTACTTTATGTATACAAGCATTTGCCTTCATGGGTATATGTATACCACATGCATGCTTGGTGCCCACAGAGGTCAAGATCCCCAGAAGTGGACTAATCAATGGTTGTGAAGTGCCATGTTGATTCTGGGAATCAAACCTTGGTCCTCTTCAAGACCATCAAGTGCTTTTGACCACTGAGCCAAGTCTCCAGTCCCAGGATACTTTTCTTAAAAAGAATATTTCACTCCTGTCTTCTGGACTTCCCCAACCTCATTTGCTCCCCACCCCTTGTGGCTTGTGTGCCACCCCAACCAGTTCAGTTGCTAATATCAAACTCCCTAATATCTAATTACTGAAGCCAAACACCACTTTCTTAAGAATCATTTCATGGTCTTTCTATCTTCTAATAGTATTGACTTCTCCTCTGTAAAAGCTTTCTATTCTATTTAGATTTCATGATCCTACCCAATTTTGATGTATTCCAGGTGGTTCATCTCCATAAAATATTTAAAGGAGAGAATGATCGTATCATGGGAACCCTAATATTACTAAATAACAATTTTCTCCTGATATTGTATGTATCTATTTCTGTTATACTTTGACTTGGACACACAATCACTAGGATTATAGGGTCACACAACTACTCCTTGCTTCTCCTCACATTTTGATGTTTTTGAGCCTCTACCTGCACCCATTACTCTCTTCCACTCTTAAACACTGAACATCTCACACCTCTTTTGGCCTCTGTAATTGAATACTGAAGAGATGTCTCAGATTTAAAACTCAGCTCATGCAGAACTCTCATGTAATGATGGGCAACAGATCCTTGCACATATCCCTTCAATAACTAACATGACGTTTATGATACATCTTGAAAGCATTAAGAGCTTACGATCAGACAACATCAGACGAGTTCAACTTGCAATGGGTCTGTACCATAAATACAGCTACACTTCGCAAACTAAAGGAGAATATAGCAAATTAATCTGCAATGTGGGCTGAGCATGATCAACAATGTACATTTCTTTTGATAATACATTTTGAACCAACAAAACAAAAAATTGTTATCAATGATCAATTATAGATGGCCAATGTCATACTTGCTACTACTAATTTAATAAATTTGTTTTTATTACTAAAAGAAATGCATCTATAGTATAAAAAACATAAACCTATGTATGGATAAAAATCCAAAACAAAAGCCCCACAAGAGCTGACTGATGTTTAATTTCCCAGTATTCTAAGTCCTTTTAGATTTGCTTTTATACATTGTTATAAATAGTTCTCCAACTGTCCAACAGAGGTAGTATCTTTTCCTATTGTTTATAACCTGATTTTTTCAGTCTATTGTAGGCAGCATGGTAACATATGCCTCTTAATCTATTGTCTGATCTATATTTAGATATCTTCATTGTCCCCCCCCCAAAGTTCTCTAAATCTAGTGTCCTAAATCAAGGTCTCAAAATCATATTTTATATTACATTCTTATGCTCATAGTGCTTCCTAATCTTGACCATTTCTGATTTTGATGGCATTCTTACTAAAGAGATCATAGGACTTCCATATAGGATGTTCTATCTTCCATGAGACAGGGTCATCCATGTGGGATCAGTAATCTTGTTCTCTTACCACTAAAACTTCTACGAAAATAGAATTTGCACAAAATGCCAATAACACACAGGAACATTTTCTTTTCTGAGGTGAATAATCAATAGTTTATTGTGTGTTATCTTACTCTACCTGATAATAGAGGACAAGTCTGTCCTGATGTGCTCAGCTAACCTTTTCTCACTGTGGCCAGGCACTCGATTGGGCGACGTCACTTGTATAACAATGTATGACTCTCCACTGACTTTGTTTGTTTGCGGTGTCTGTGTGTGTGTGTGTGTGTGCGTGTGTGTGCTTGCACATGCACTGACACAAATGGAAGTACACCATCTACATGTGGGTACCTACAGAGGCCAGAAGAGGGCATCAGGTACCTGGACTTAAAATTTGAGGCTGTCATGACCCACTCTGTGGGTGCTAGGCACTAAATCCAGATCCTCAGTAAGGGCAGTGTTTTCAGTTGCAGGGCCACCTGTCCAACCACAGACCATTCATTTTCGAGACTGAAATAATTGGTAATTGTTATCTAATAAAAAAAAAAAAACACTATCCTATCATTCTGCTCCACCTGCGTTTATTAGCTGTTATTCTCTTATAAAGTTGCTTTTTTCAGTCAGCAACTGAAATTTCTCAGTTGCCCTGAAATACACTTCCTGCTGGGAAAGCAAGAAAATCATTTGCTGGCTTCATACTGAGTGCCTTGTAAGGCAGGTGGAGAGGGAAGTGGGAGAGGAAGCAGCCTTGGCCTCTTCCTGCTGAGCTCCTTGTAAGCCCGACAATCCCAGGGAGGTATTTCTTTACTTAGAGTCTGATCACTTGGGTATTGCTTAATGGCGAAGGTTACTCTAAAACCATATAAAGAAAGTGAGTTTCTTTTTCTTCTTTTTAAAATTCAAATCCTCAAGTGAGATGGTAACATGAAGACAACCACTTTCTCTTATGTGTGTGTCATCATTTAAAGCTAATGGTGCGCCGTCTCTGAACTGTCAGCCAGCTTCCGGACACTTGATTCTCATCAGTGACCTCAGGCTCATTAGATTTTTACTCTGTTTGGAAGCTCACCACACAGACTTCTACAAAGCACATCTATTATTTTTTTTAGGTAATAGTTTTCTGAATAAGTACAGAAATTTGGGCAAATTTTTGGTCTTGTTTCCTTAACTTTATAAATGACTTAATGATGGTTGTCCCAAGTACCTAAATAAGAATGTCTAAGGGAAGATATGTAATTTATTACTGTTAAACCATTTTGTTCTCTTTTTGAAGTATCCCCGTGGAAGCTTATGATCTATGTAACCAATGCCTTTAAAAAACAACTGAGGCCCAGAGAGAGGTTGGGTCGGAAAAGATTACTAATGTACAATTATATATTCTGTGAAAACTACATTTCAGGTTTAACAATTTAATTAGAAAAAAGAAATTCTTTCTTTTTACTTCTTTTTGTCTGTTTTTTAATGTAGATGTTATTTGTTTATCTATTACGTTTTCATTTTTATTTTATGTGTATGGTTGTTTTGCCTACATGTATGTGTGTGTGTGTGTGTGTGTGTGTATGAACTGTACTTGCAGTGCCCATAGAGACCAGAAGAGGGCATCAGACCCTCCTGCGACTGAAGTTACAGAGGTTATGAGCTGTCCTGTGGGTTTTAGGATCGCACTCTTGTCCCTTGGAAGAGCAACAAGTGCACTTAGCAGCTAAAAGGTCTTTCTATGCGCTCCTATTTATAGTGAGAATTCAAATACATGACAAACATTTCCCCCTTGAACGTATCCCTTAAGTGAACTAAAAATGAGTCTCAATATAATACTTTCAAGTGTTAAGAACCTAGCATTGGACCCAAGTATGGATCAGACTGGCATGGTCTACACCACAGAGAACACGACTGCATCCTCCTTTCCAAAATTTTCCACACCTTCCACCTGGTTCATCTTTCTCTTCCCTCTCCCACTTAAGGTCAAAGAGATAATCAGTTATTTTTAATTTATGTTCTAAAGTGAACTAAGTAAAAAATAAATAAAAATAAAAATCTCCACCTTGAGTCATTTCTACAACATTTGAAAATTAAGAAATCTCCCAAATGAATTTTCAGCATTACTTATTTTCAAAGTTTAATTAAAGTACAAGGATTAAAAAGAAAGCATGGTTTTTGTTGCCTGGAACTCACCTGACAAATCATGAGATTGGTATAATTGACAAGTAGGAAATACATACTAGAAAGGGAAGTGTGTTGAAAAAGGTGCAGACTTTACAATGAAGTCAAATGGTTTGGACAAATTAGGTTTAGAGTAGTCAGAATATGAAGTGCCTATGTAAGTCCAAATTTCAATACATAAAGACTTTTTTTTAGTATATCATGTACAACATTTGGACATCATAATTATGATATGCACAACTACTGGTTTGTTTAGAAGAAAATCTTGGGAGTTACAAAAATGCTCCAAGAAGCCTTTCTGGGCTGTCTGATTAGTATTCTGTGGATGCTATAGGGCCAGTACAAGGTATCAAACAGCTAAACCCACACTTAAAGGAAAATTCCTTTTCTGGTGGCATGAGAGGAAAATGTATCAGTTTTTTCTGCCTGTCCATCACTACAGCATGAGCCTAAAACTATTCTGCAGACAGAGAAATACTGCAGTAGGGTTCCTATACTATATATACTATTCCTTTACTATATTGAATGTCGAGGAACTTAATACTGTTTGGAGAAAGGGAAAGCCAACTTCCTTTGGACTTTTGAGGAACATATACATGGTTACAATGATGCAAATTTGTATTGGAAAACAACAAAAATAACTGCTATCTGGTTAGAGGGATGTGGTTTTAATAACCTAACTTACCTGGGTGGGTGGAGGCTTATGGAAGGATACAGAGGTTCTGGGATCTGAAAAGAACATTCAGGAGATGGGACCTGGGAGTAAAGTCTCTTCCTCACAATCGAAAGGATGGTAACGTGTCCTTCGAGCTGCCTGCCTGAGGCGTATCTACAATCCAAACTCTTTGGTGTAATGGGGTCATGAATGGTAAAGACGAGACCACACACCCATGTTATACAGCTGCTAAGATCAGGGTTCTGATGTGTGGGCATTGCACAAACCATCTTAGATGTGATGGAAGGTTTGTGCTGAACTTCTGCAGGTAGATGTGGGTGCTGCTGAGAGAGACCCAGGTGCTGACTCATAGCACAGGTCTGCCCTTATGAGCTATTTCTCAAAGAGCCACTTCAGGACAGAACACACATGGTGATGTGTGTTCCTTTGTAACAGCTTTCAGATACTTTATTTTGAACTTCCTCCCACAGAGCTCATATTCACTATACACTGAATTCAAAACGGGATTTAAAAATCGGTGGTGCTAATCTGGTGAGTGTAAATAAAATCTGCGTTTGAAATCTATGCATTAGATCAGGGGAGCATACTAATTTTCAGTTACATTCCTACCCTGTAATTCAGTAATTTTGGGGGCAGATGAATAGCATATGTGTTAGGTGCTGGGTGAAGGAGAGGGCAAGCTATTCGGGAGCTTATTATCTGGCAAGAAAGAGACAAGCAGAAAGACTTAAGCTGATATAAAGTTGAAAGATCACGGTGCTGTGTGAAAACAAGCATTTTAATATCCAAAGGAAGGCATTTATTCTGTCAGAAGGAAATCAGGAGATTCATAGATCAAGTGACATTTGAACTGAATATGGAAAACTGTCGTCATCTTCTGGGCAGAGAAGATTCGAGATTCCGTGTGGTCACAGAGGGCAGGAGGTGGGGGGAAGAAGGCCATCAACCATGATTGCACATGTTAAGGAAGGAGGAGAGGGCATGAGAATAGAACACAGTTGGGAGTAAGAATTGAGAGTGAAGGGCTTGAGTATCTGTGCTGCTATCTACTTGTCTTGCTTATAGAGAGGAGCTGTGGAAGGTTCTAGAAAAGAGAAATGCATTGCGCCTGTGTTCCGGAAAGGTTAATGACTACAGAGGATGCAGGACAGTGAGGAATAGAGCAAGGTGCCCTGGAAGAAAGGATGTTCAGATAGTTGGTACAGCTTTTGTGCAATGCAAGGGAGATGCACACTAGAGTTAGGTCACTGGGGAAGAAGAAAAGAAGCTGTGTCTTCTTTTGAGTGAGCCACAGAGCTGAATCTGGAAACCTGGGAAGAGAAGCAATCAAAGATGAATCTGAAATCTTTGGTTTGAAGATCTTGTAGATTTTCCAACATTGATTTGACATAGGAAATGGCAGTGGGTGAGAATGCAGCTTGCAAGAGAAATGGATGCTGAACAGAGAGAAGTAGGCAAGGAGGGAATTATGCTTTAGCTTGAAGTATGAGCATGTCCTAGATAGAGGTCAGAGAATGACAAGGGAACCTTAGTGGTGGTCCTCTTGTACTGGCTGTATATACTTTCCAGTTGTTCTGATGTGAAAAAGTGTGTGTGTGTGTGTGTGTGTGTGTGTTGGGAGAGTAATATAAATGACTTATTAAATGGAGTCTAGTTGTGCCATTGACTATCTGTGTAACTGGAGAGTGATTCATAATTCTTCTCATCTTTCACATCTATAAAATGGGGAGATATAATACCACCTGCCTTGCTCACTGCAGTGCGGACTAAAGACAAGATAACCCATGTAAGATATTCAACATAATGTCTGGTAAGGGGATAACACTCAATAGACGCTGGCTTTATAGGCTAAGCCCTCGCAATACTGACCAGGTCTCATATTGATAAATTGATTTGAGAAATAAATTTGAGATTTATTTTAAAAGTGTGAGCGCAGGAAAATCTGTTGACTGATTTCTCTAATTTGCTGATGTGATCTGAGAGGACTCTGTCTATTGCTTTTGCCATTAAGGATGCTTCATAGACAGTCTCCCCTTGATTGTAGAGAAATTGATCTTATACTTTAGGTTTTTCAAAAAAGAGAGTTTGTGTCTCAGTGGGGTTTCATTCATGTGGGTTTTGCTACTTGTTTTGAGTGCCGGAAATGATCTCGAAGTTTTCAGAGCAAAACATGACCGTGACATGTGAAGTTGGGATTAAAACTTGGAAGTCAATAGTGTTTGCGTCATATAGCACTATGGATTTCTCTATCATCTTCTCTTGGAAAGAAGACCTTTTCCCTCACGTGTTCCTGTTGTAATATGAGCGGCGGGGCTGCGTCCCCGGCATCCGGCCGCCCACATGGCTTATGCCCCGAAATAATTACACGGAAACTTTATTTTTTTAAACACTGTCTGGCCCGTTAGTTCCAGCCTCTTATTGGCTAGCTCTTACATATTGATCTAACCCATTTCTAATATTCTGTGTAGTACCACGAGCTGGCTTACCAGGAAAGATCTTAACCTGCGTCTGTCTGGAGTGAGAGAATCATGGCGACTCCCGACTCGGCTTCTTTCTCCCAACATTCTGTTCTGTTTACTCCACCCACCTAAGGGTTGGCCTATCCAATGGACCTAGGCAGTTTCTTTATTATTTAACCAATGACCTTCCTCCATCATGTTCCTGGTTGTTTCTTCTTCTTAGTAACTGTCTCATATGTATCATACTCTGTTAAGACTGAGAGAGAATCCATAGCTGAAGTGAGCAGCAGTCAGCTGTCAGAATACATAAACTCTGCCATAGTTCCATGATTGTTCTTAGTGATGGTGAGATCCTGCGGGAGGCACTGCTACCTCTGCACCTAACTTTATCTACCTGTATATTCCAACACCTCAATTTCATTTTCCTAGAATGAAATGATATAATAAGGGGCTAGAGAGATGGCTAAGTGGGTAAAAGCAAGGGCTACTCAATCAGATGGACCAGTTTGGATCTTAGCAACCACCTTGAACAATTAACAAAGCCTTGTAACTCCACCTCCAAAGGATCGGAAAGGTATTTCTGGCCTCTTTGGGCACCCATATAAACTCTCACATACAGAAACATCTGTATGCACATACTTACACATAAAAAAATACAAAAAAAAATAATTTTTTAAATAAAATTATACAATGATTTCCTTTCTGGTGACCACTAAAGCTGAGAAGCCTAGAAATGTGCTGTGTTTCCCTGTGTGTGACTCATTGTTACTAGAGAGAATATAGGAATGTCCAGTAACAAAACTGAAATTTAAAACAACTAAACAGAACCAGAGGAGCTTCCATAATTCAGGCTTTATTCTCTACCTGAAATGTACTGTTAGTGAAGTGGTTTCTCTGTATCAGAGGTAGGATAGTAAAAAATTCCATGTAATAATAACCTGCCAGGTTGGGTTGTGGGGAATGTGGCTTATACTGTCAGAGGAAAATCTAGATTAGAGAGATACAAATCCTAGCCTGGAGACCTATATGTCAAAAGTAGAACTCTCTCTGCTCTAGGAACCCTTCTGAGTCTAAAGAAGCTATCTGAACCCAGTGTTGCCACCTACGCCATATCATACAGACACCTGTAACTTTTAAGAAAAATTGAAGAGATGTGGTTTATACCTTGTTCCTAGTGTACAGTCCCTTCACCCAATGGAATTGTGACCTATAATGCACAGTGTCTAAAAGCCATACTGTCTTGCTTCCACTTATTCCAGGGTTTGACTGCTATCTTGCTTTTACTGTAGAGTGAGCAGGGAGAGAGAGTTGAAGGAGCTGATTCTCCAAGAGGGTCAAGTAAGCATCAGGTCTCCAATGCACATTCGGGTTCCTTCGGGGAAGCAGAGATGCAGCAATTAAGCAATGGAATGATGCTCTTTGGGGCATGGATTCCCCGCCCTGTAATTCATTCCTTTCTTAATGTGACTTGATCTAGACAGAGTGAAGACCTATCAGGTGTGAAAAACCCGGCTGCTCCTGGCGTGGAGTGGCCTCCAGACGGTGATTTGGCGACGTCAATCCCGTCATGCTTGATTTGGACACAACGCAGTAAGGCTGGGTTTCTCTACCCCCATCAACTTCTCAATTAGCAAGCTGCCTTGTGTAACGGCCTTGTTTTGCAGTCCCTAGGGGCTACTTCAGGGGTCATTAGGGTGAGAAGACTTGAGCGCCAGCTCCGACTGGAGTGGGGCTGAAGGGGCCTCGGTGATTCCCTAAACGGTGTAACCCCCTTTCAAGTTGTTTGCTTTCGTGGGATTGATTCTTAGCACATTAAGAGGCTTAAGGCTCCAATATCTTCTTTAAAATGTCCCCTTATCACCCCTGCAGCTGACAGGTTTTTTTGTTTGTTTGTTTGTTTTGTTTTTTTGACAGGCTGAGAGTAAAAGAGATAAGCAATAGGTTAGTATTGTATCTGTGTGTGTGGACACATGGCACAGAGACGCTCAGCATGCGTGCCAACAACTCTGAAGTTGTTTTTCTGGAGTCTGCATAAACCAGTGAACAAGAGCTGTCAACTGACCCCAGCAACTCACTGTTTCGTACTGGAGAGTCTGAGTCCAAAATGCTTGCATCTGACTTTACTCACTAATGATTTTTCTTATAATTACTGTTTTGTTTCAATATTTTCTCTCTTAACCTTAAAAAAGCTTTCCATGACTAATATATGTTAATAGTATAAGCAATAGGCATTTATAAATACACCCTGAAATGTATTTGTTTAATGTGATTTTTCTCCCCATCTATGACTTATTCTTCATCATTAAAATGCAAGGCTTTTTCTTCAATAAAATGAGCCTGGCTAAAAAAACACACCTTAAAACAATATTCTCCTATTTTTGAAAATCATGCTATTTGCAAAGAAGTTTCTACTTTTAAGTATTATATGGTTCATATTTATTACTTCTTGCTTTGATCAACAGTTCTCATATCCACCTCTTATTTCTAGAGTTTTAGAAATTAAATGAGCAAATTCAGATCAAATATAAAGTATTTGATTTTTATATAGTTCTGTTCTTTCTTTCTTGGAATGAATTATTCTGACATATATTTCATGAAGAGATTTTCCCAAAGTGGTTTCCATGTGTTTCTTACAAAAATGTCTTTTGACACCAGGAAGATCATTATATGCCTAATAATTTATACATGATCCCAAATATAGCTGAACTTGATGCATGAGATAAATTGGAAGTGGGATATGTATTGATGCCCCCCCAATAGATACACCCCTATGTGTATGAAGCATTTGACTCCTGGGTTTTGATATTTTTAAGGAATAGTTAAAGCTCTAGATACTGTAGCATAACTTTTATAAAAATTACTTCTGTTTTTAATTCCTGATGGTGATGCCACAGTGAAATACATACACATCCTAGAAATGAAGCCAGTGCTTTGGAAATTGCATTTTATGAACAAAAAGTTTGATAACTACTTAGAAAGCATTATAAACACACAGTGTGCTGTAAACATATAGGGACGTACAATTTAAAGTTTGACTATAATTCTTTCTAATTTTCTGACACAAAGTCTGACTGAATTTTCTCAGGTATAATGCTGGATTCCATGCTGTGCTGATTCATTCTGCATCAATTTTGAGAAAAATACCACTAAGAAATAACATCCAGTCCTTCCGCAGAATTGTTTGGCTCTCGTTTCTTTAGAACACTCATCTAATCCGACCAAGAACTATTTTCGGGGCTTTATTTTGATAACTCTCCTAAATCTTACTTTGATGTAGTCTAAAATCTTTAAAGGATTCTCAAATACACACACACACACACACACACACACACACATACACCACAATATTAAATAAACATGGTGCTGCTTCTCGTTTTCCTTGGATACTAGGAGATCACTACAAATCCAGTCTGAGAACTTAGACTCAAGTTCTTCAAATTAATTCTTACCTGAATAATTCATTTCTGGTTGAATAGAATGCAATATCTTAGAAGTTTGAGGTTACACACCACTCTTAATGGGTGCATAGGTCAAGCTACATGAGATGACAGCTTTCTAGAGGAACTGAGAATTCAACATCCTTTAAAAAGTTTGTATTCTGTTTGATCCCTGATTCCAGGTCATCGTGCAGTTTCTGATAGAGCCTAGGATATTTTTGACAGACACTAATAGATACTTGATTCATGAGTCATGCTCCAACAGAGTTGCATCAGGAATACTCTCTTAAGGGAATTAAGAAACAACTTATTATTTAAGAAACTTAAAAAATAACTCCCCATTAAAATAACCAGAGGTAAAAGGTAAAAGTCTCTTATTATCAGAACTTATATTGATATAGAAAATTTATAAAATAAATGTAAATAATATATATTTCGTGCTTTTTTCAATTATGTCTGTGTAATTCAAAACTTTGATATATGAAATAATGTTTCCACTATGTAAATCCTTTATTTAAAAGCAAAAAAGGACTCGAGATGACATTTTCTGAATATATTATATTTAGTGAATTTAGCATATCAAATAGATGATCACCACAACATGTATTTTATTTTCTTACCTTAACAGATGCATGAGCTCTTGAGTTTTTGTCTTTCATGAATAATCTAAATACAACTTGAAGTTAATATCCCAACAATAGGCTCTTATATTAGCTGTTGCCATTCAGAATAGCAACTTTTTTCTGAAGTAAGGTATAAAAATTGATTATAGAAGAGAGGATTGTCTGAAAACTGAGTAGCTCCCCTGCAAGAGTATGCCACATAACCTGTTTAAGACCAAATTATCAGCTCTCTCTAAGTCAGAATCTCTGTGCAGAAAGATACATTCCACATCAGAATAAATGAGCTTTGCATTGCACTGTCAATCTGACACTGTGTGCCTGGTGGCACACCGTGGCACTCTAGGGAGCTGGGTGTAGTACCCGGATAAAAGGGCAGCTCTTTGAAACATGCTGATGTGTGGAAACAGGAAATGATGTCTTTGAAAAAGGTAAAAGGCAAAGTCTTCGTCAGGGTTACTCCTCAACTAACGGTTAATAGAACAGACTTACTCTACTTACTATAATTGTTCCTCTTCTAGTTTCTCTTTCTTGACGCAAATTTCTTTTATTTGAAGTTAAACAGTCAGAAGAGGGGTAAAAATAGCATTTCCAAGTAAGGTTCTTAATGGAAACATTTGTCTATGATGCGTGAAAAGAAAAGTGTGAGAAGAAAGATAAGAAAGAAGAAATTATGGGTTTCTAAAACATTGGGGGAAATAGCAAAAGTCTTTAGTGCTGCGCCAGGAAAGTGTTATTCACTTTAGAAGTTTTCACCAGGAAGGCGTCTTCAGTTTTTGGTAGACAAAGCTTTTCTGAAACTCATCATAAAGCAGACTATCACTTTAAAAATTTTAAAGTTTTTATTATAAAATCGCATTAGAGTACCTTCCAGGTAGCTTTTACTGCACTGTTGTTAAACCTGGACAGAATTTAGTTAGTCCTACTGACAGCTTCCTTGACTGTTCTGAAAAGGGGTTATAAAGAAACTAACATGGGCTACGCAGTGGAGGCAAACATCGTTATTCCGAGCTCTTAGAAGGCAAAGACAGGCAAATCTCTGATTTTGACGCCAGCCTGATCTACAGTGTGAGTTCCAAGATAACCAAGTCTATACAGAGAAACCCTGTCTTGAAAAATCAAATAAAAAACAAAACAGACAAACAAAAACACTAAAATATACTTATAGGCATTTTAGGAAATCTTAGATTTATAAAAAAAAAAAATTCTAGGACTTGAACCCAGGGCCTTGTACAAGCCAGGATAAATTCCTCCACTGATACACAGCCGCAGACCACAGATATGCATATTGTTTTGTCGATTTGCTCTTCCTTTCATTACAAAAATGTTATGCATGATAAAATAAAATAGTTTTTAAAAACCTATTTCTGGTTTTAGTCCATATGTATTTCCTTTGTTTTGCTGATATTCTTATATTCTGCTTAATATTTTGTATTTCCATAACTATATTTAGATTTGGGCAAAATCTTGTCTTTTCAGTATCACAACAACGAAGACCAAGCTTGACACACTTTTGTTGTAAGATTTTGGGATTCTCTGAAGCACGGATACAACTGTCGTGTTTGCCCAGAGATGTTATCCTCACCAAATGTTGAGAGAAAAATATTCAATTTTGTTTTCTTCTGAACAGTTTGTCCCAGGGGGCTGCTGCACTGATCTAAGCAACCCCAACACCTGCTCATGAGGCTTCAGAGAGCCTGTGAGGGAGAAACGCACAGTGATTTGTTAACAACGAAAGCGCAGTGTTTAAACAGTTCCGCAACTGATAAGAGTGGGATGTAAAGACAAAGGATTAGAGAGCCTCTGACAGCTCACAGAACTAGGGGCCTGCTCAAAGCAGCCTTTTCTGGACCTATTTTCTGTGTGCGTGCGTACGTGTGTGCGTGCACATGTGCCTGTGAAAGCATCTGGGAGACATGGAGGCCTAGTGTTTACATCGGGTGTTTTCCTCAACGACTCTGAACCTGGCATGTGGTGATTAAGAATAGATGGTCGGCATAAGACTCAGAGCCACAGTCATCACTTGCGTGAGTGCTGGGATCTGAACTCGGGTCTTCATGCTTGTTCAGCAAGTATTTTACAGACAGAGCCATCTTGCCATCCCTTTTATGGCCCACATTAACAGGGAAACACAAAATAGTGCAGGCAGAGAGACCCATTTAGGAAGAGAGGAGATAAATTATTCGTGTGGCTGTGGTGCTAATTGGACAACTGCTCCCTCAGACATGGGATATTTTTTTTCTCTGTGGACCAGAGCTAGACTAGAACAAGGCAACCCTGTTGTCTTTGTCCACTTGTACTGTTGTATCAATAAGGAGTGGGACATAAAAAGTTGGGGAGGTAATAACACTCCATTGTCTGAAATTGATAAAAATAGTTGGAGTATTGTCATCTACTTAGGGTATAGGTTGAGCTATCATGATTCACACTATTAGCCTGTATGCTCATATCTCTATCCTGTGTTTAACCTTCATCTTTAAACCAAAAGTAGAAGTTTCTAGGATCAATTCCAATTAAATAATTATAGCCCTCCACTTGCTTTAAAGTTATAATTGCTATTAGTTGGAAGTATGAGGAAAACTCAGACTACAGACACACACTGTCCAACACAAATCAAACCTCCATATAGCAACGCTCCTGGTAGCAAAAATAAATTTCCTTTAAAGGTGAAATTTGTCTTAAAACATTCTCTTTAATACACGGCATGCAAAAGTTCATCATCTTCATGTATAATCAATGTTGTTTAAAGAATTCATAAAGTGTTTTATTTTTGTGTGTGGCAAAAGTCAAGACTGGTCACATCCCAAGTGTAAACGTGCTTGCTGGAAGCACATAGCTGAAAGTGATGGATGCTGTGCCCATCTCAGCACAGACATGAGGAAATGGACAGCTGGCTTGGCTTAGGAGTTATTTGGATGCAGGTAGAGAAGGAACCACCCCTACAGCAGAACTAAACATTCTACACACAGGGTGTGGAGTGTGTTGCTCTTTCAGTCTATGTTTGTGGGCTGTTTCAAGGCTAAGGCAATCTAAACTGAATTACAGCCCCAAGCTGGAGTAGAATCTGAAGTGCTTTGTATGAGGGATTTTTTTTTTTACAGAGATCTACTTTGTATGAAACGCTAGGTTCTTAAAAATCTCGTGTGGATTTAATGGTAACCAGGGGATTCCTTGAATATTTCTTTGAGTTTTGTTTTTCTCTGCCTAACACTGAACCTAGAGAAAGAGAAACAGTTGACAGTGGCTTTCATCAAAATCTCTTTCCCAACTTAGCTTTAAGATTCCCTTTGAGTTTTCCCCCTAGTGCTGGGAATACACACTGCTCAGCCATGTAGCTGAACCTTCAGATCATTAACATTCTTTTACGCTATCTTTTGTTGCCATCATATGACTAAGTCTGGATCTCAAGAGTTAGAAAAATCTGATCTTCTCTCCTAAAGTTTAGAAATAATTTCAACCTAGTTATTTTTATTCTACCTATGCTAATTTTGTTAAAATGAGTGGACATGTGTTGATACTGTCAGTCCCCCCAGTGTCTGGCAGATAAGGGCCAGCAATAACCAAGGTACCTGGGATGGGCATCTAGCCCCTTGCTCTTTGGTGCTATCCTTCATGATTCAAGGGCATGCAGGGTTAAGCTGAGGGTAGGAGAGTGACAGTATTGGAAACACTGAAAGCAAACACCCTGAACTTAAGCCCAAGTCGTTCCAGCTGTGGTGACCTACCCTGGCTGCCCAGGCTTTCCCAAATCAATGTATGCTAATTCAAAAATACTATAAAAACTGAACTTAAGTTATAAGTGATACAAATGCTTCATGATCCCACGCATGAGCTAGTCCAGAAATAACCTCCAAGTACTTTTGAGCAGGAGGTATGTCTTGGGCCATCAATATGCAGTCAGCATTTCAGCTTGTCTGCCTCACCTTCAGGAAAGAGCACCACCGTGTATTGTTAATTGGAAACAAACCAAACGCAAATTAGGAATGGGGCTCAAAGTAATGTGAAGTATATCATATGTCCCCCTTGGTTTAGTTTTACATGTTTAGTGTTTTCTGGCTTTATTGATTTTAAATGCTCACAACGTTCTCATCTTTGTAACGTTAAATTCATGTGAAGACCCAACATGAGAGGGACCAATAAGTTCTATTCCCTTCAGTTTTTATTTTATTTTATTTTTTCGCAAGGGTGAGGTTTTCCGAGTTCAAATGGATGGGATGCTGACAGGAAGTTCATTTTCCTTGGTTTAGGAAGTGAACTTGGAAAGATGATGAAAAGTTATTTATGAGAGACAAACAGCTTTCGTCCTTCTCAGTCTGTGGGATTGTCCCATTCTGGCTGGTATCACACACTCAGACAAACTCACCAGCCTGCAGTCCAGACTGGAGAATCTTTTCAGTCAAGTACTATGTCATCTCTGTGGAAAGCAGGGGAACCTTTCTCTACTCATTTCAAGTTTTTCTAGTTATTCTGCAGAGAAAGGGTTCCTGTGCAGGTGATGATAATTAGTCTAGTCTCATCCTCAAGATTAAAGGGAATACTTAATGCTACATTCAGGTGTGGCTAAGTAGCTGGCCAAAGGAGAAATGTTTCTCTTTGTTCAAAATTGAGGCTTATTGAAACAATATCTATTTGTGTAATTCCCAAACAATGAATTAAATTGAGTCAAATACTATGTTTTTCATAGCTTGGGGAAATTTGATTTAGTGATGTGAGTCACTGACCTGGTTTAGAAAAAAAAATCCATAGAAACATCTGGTGCTGTGAATGAAAGCTACTAAGACAATGCACACGCCTTTTCCCC